>NW_028080765.1:0-1555 GCF_014824575.4 Sturnira hondurensis | reverse complement strand
GGGGGGGGGGGGGGGGGGGGGGCCCTGAGCAGGAGGGAAGCCCCAGTGGGTGCATGTGCCCCTGTCTGCACTTGCATGTGGTGGATCTGGGCTCCTGAGCAGAAGGGAAGCTCCACTGGGTTCATAGGCGCCCGTCTGCACATTGCTTGGAGACCAGGGTCCTTACCCTGTGGACGGAAGGGCCCCCTCCAGCCCGTCTGGTGTGCGCATGCGCACACACGTGCAAGGTGCGGCTGGGCCCTGGATTCGCTCTAAGCTCCAGGGGGCGGGTGTGCGCACAGGCTCGGTGGACCCTTCCAGCGTACATGTCCTCCACACTCCACCAGCCAGGTGCCAGGCTCCGGCGACGCCTGTCGGCCCCGCGCCCCGGCCGCCCTCACCTCAAGTTGCAGGTCTCGGCTCCGAATGACCGCCATGTTCTTCTCTTCGCTGAGCTGGGCGTAGCGCATGGCCAGGTTGTAGTTGTCGTCCTTCACCTTGACCAGCTCGTCGTTGTAGCTGTCGCGCTCCTCCTTCATCTTGTAGTACCGGTCCTGGAAGGTCAGCAGCTCCACCTGCGTCAGCGTCAGCTGCTTCTTATCGTCCTCCAGCTGTCGCGACTTGGCCAGCAGCTCGCAGCGCTGCAGGTCCTTGGCTTTCATCTGCTGCTGCAGCTTGATGACCTCGTTCATGAGGAAGTGGGTGAGGCCCTCATGGCCCTCCTCGACTGCAGGGGAGGGGGTGCGGGGGTCAGGTCTGGGGCGGGCACTCAGGTGCGCGCCCCTGCGCTCCTTCACCCAGCAGCTTCCTCCTGAGCCCTCCCCACCCTCCAGGCACCGGGACTCAGGGTGAACAAAGCATCCTCCGTCCTGGTAGAGCTGATGGTCTGGTGAGGGAGACAGACATGACGAAAGCAAACGATCTCACACAAAAACCTGCAGAGGAGCAGATGCCTCAGAGTTACATGTATGGGGGTGGGGAGAGCGTGTAAGAGAGGCACCGGAGGCGGCCTGGTGGGCAGACTCTCAGAGGGGCTCCTGATAGTTGAGCTGAAAGGCTGTGTCAGAAGGAACACTTCCCAGGGAGGCTGAACATTGCCAAGCCGCCCTGGGAGGAGGGAGGGGCTTGGCCCATTTCGGGAACTGAAGGCAGACCAAAGAGTTGGGAGCCTGGGCAGAGGCGCAGGGGCTGGTCCGCGGGAGTCCTGTGGGCTGCGTTAAAGACTGGGGTCTTCAGATGGGAAGCACTGAGAGGTTTCAAGCCCAGGGGGTTTGCGGGAGGTGGGGAGAACGCTCGAGAGCCCAGTGGGAGCTGGTGCGGAGGGCTGATGGGTCGCAGGGGGTGGGGTCGGTGGGCGAGCCAGAGAGAAGACTGATTGGAGGATATTTAGGAGGGAAAGTGAAGACAAGGTGACCAAGGGCTCTGGCTCGGGATGCTGGCGAGAGAGTAGGAGAGAACAAGAGCCAGAGGGCTGCAAGAGTGCTCCCCGGGGTGTTGCAGGAACACCCCCTTCTCCTGGCTCTCGCCTCACTTTGTCCTTTTCATCACCAGGCAGAGGCACGCGGCTGAATGCCCA
>NW_028080764.1:0-31733 GCF_014824575.4 Sturnira hondurensis | reverse complement strand
TTCTAAAATTACATTTGGACCTTTGAAGGCAACCATGAGGCTGATGTGGCCCCTGGTGAAAATGAGTTTGACATCCCTGATATAAGGGTTTGGTGTGAGTAGTGGGTAATTTCCTAGAGCTCATGGGAACTTACCTGGCACAGAGCAGATGCTCAGTCTACAGCAGCTATTGTGACTGTGTCCCAGTTCTGCATTTACTAAGCTCATTGTGACACCAGAGTATGTGTAGGGACAGGAAGTGAGTCCAGGATGACTCTACTTCTGGGAGAGAGAGACTTGTGATCTTGAAGGAGGATCTGTTCCCAGCACCCCTCACAGGAAGCAGAGTGAATGAGAGGCTGCCATCTGTGGTGTGTTGTATTCCTGGACACAACCTCTAAATCCCTCACATTGGCCCCAGATGACCCCAGATGGCCCCAGTAAGAATTTGTGGATTCTTCAAGCTATTTTACTAGGTTTTGTGTTCCACTCTTGGGAATATGTGCAAATCTGCCATTTCTTGGTGAATCAACTCTTCTTATTGTCCTTGTTACAAGTCTAAAGCATAGAAGGTGGGGCAAAAGAAGGTTTACAGTTGTGAGTGTGGAAAACACAGAGCTTATTCTTGTGTGATGATCTATTAATTATTGTATTATTTTCTATTTGAACAACTGTAAACCTACTTTTGCCCCACCCTGTATAAGTTATAAATGTCTATTGTGAAAGGACACATGAAATGCTCTGTGTCTATTTGCCACAGTTGCCACAGATAGAATTTATTGTTTCACAATAAATTTTTCTCTCCCAAATTGTTTTAGGTGGACTATATACATTCTCACCCATTGCATCAGATTAAATTGTTTTTGCATCTTTATTGAAATATAAGTGAAATTTGAAGGTGTATAGCATAATGACTTGATGCATGTACATATAGCAAAATTATTACCAGATAAGGTTAGTTAACACAAAAAGCGCCTTATATAGCTATCTTTTTGTGATGAGAGCTTCTGAGATGTGCTTCCTTAGCAATCTGAAGCATATCATACAGTATTGTTAACTGGAGTCACCCTGGTATACATTTATTTTTTGGAACTTAACCATTTTTTACCTGAAAGTTTGTGTGCTTTTACCTGATAGTTTGACCTTTTCCTCCTCCTTTCCTCCATGTCAGCCCTGGACAACTGCCTACTTATTCTTTATTTCTGTCAGTTTGGGTTTTTTATCCACATATAAGAAAGTCATATACATTTGTCCTTTTCTGTTTGACAGTTCAAACATCAGTTATTATAATGCCTCCAAAGTCCATCCATATAGTTGCAAATACCAGAATTTTCTTTTTATCATTGAATAATATTTATTCATATATAGATGAATGAATATCATATATATATATAGATAGATATATATATGGAGAGAGAGAGAGAAAGGTAGTACATCATATTTATTCATGTATTCATTGGTGGACATTTACGTTTTATCCATATCTTCTTGGCAATTGTGAATAATTGTACAATGGAGCTGGAAGTGCCAATATCTCTTCAAGATGTAAATTTTATTTTCTTTGGGTACATAATCAGAAGTGAGATTGCTGCATCATATTCTTTCATATTTGAGAAGGCTCCATACTGTTTTTCATAGTGGCAATACCCATTTTTATTCCCACCCAGAGAGAACAAAAAAACGGTTCTCTTTTTCTCCCACTCCCTTGAACAATTATCTCTTACTCACTGATAAGAGACATTCTAACAGGTGTGAGGTAATATCACATTGTAGCTTTGATTTGCTTTCCTCTGATGATTAGTGATGTTGAGCATCTGTCCATGTATTCAATACCTGTTGCCCATTTGTATATGTTTATGTTCTTTTGAAACATGTCTATTGAAGCCGTCTGTCTATTTTCCACTGGATTATTTGTTCTTTTTTTAAAAATTACTTTATTGTTGTTCAGTCACAGTTGTCTGCATTTTCTCCCCACCCCTTCCTCCCACCTCAGCCAAGCCCACCTCCCTCTCTTGGTTCTACTCTCCCCCTTGGTTTTGTCCTTGTGTCCTTTATAGTAGTTCCTGCAAAACTTTCTCCCAAGTGTCTCCCCCCTACTCCCCTCTGGCTATTGTTAGATTGTTCTTAATTTCAATGTTTCTGGTTATATTTTGTTTGCTTTTTTTCTTTTGTTGATTTTGTTCCAGTTGAAGGTAAGATCATATGGTATTTTTCCCTCACCGCCTGCCTTATTTCACTTAGCATAATGCTCTCTAGTTCCATCCTTGCTGTTGCAAAGGGTAGGAGCTCCTTCTTTTTCTCTGCTGCACAGAATTTCATTGTGTAAATGTACAATAATTTTATTTTATTTTATTTATTTATGTTTAGAGGGGAAGGGAATGAAAGAGGGAGAGAAATATCAGTCTATGGTTGCCTCTTGTGTGCCTCTGATGGGAACTGGCTTGCAACCCAGGCATGTGCCTTGACTGGGAATCAAACCGCGATCCTCTGGTTCGCAGGCTGGCGCTCAATCCACTGAGCTACAGCAGCCAGAACTTAAAAAAAATTTTTTTTAGATTTTATTATATGTTTTGATTTATTCATTTGCTGATGGGCACTTAGGTCGCTTCCAGCACTTGGCTATTGCAAATTTTGCTGCTATGAACATTATTTGTTCTTTTGCTATTTAGTTGCATACATTTCTAAAAAATTTTTTTTTTGCTATTAACCTTTTACCACATATAAGGTTTGCAAATATTTTGTCCTATTGTATATGTTGCCTTTAAAAAAAACCTTTACTTTTATTGTGGACACTATTACAGATGTCCAGATTCCCTCCCCCTTTGTCTACCTCCCCCTAGCCCTGGCACCTTTCTCTCTGGCCATCACCACACTGTTGTCTGTGTCTATGGGTTATGCATATATGCCCCTTGGATGATCCCTTCACCTTCTTCCATCCAGTCCCCCACACCCCCTCCCCTCAGCCATCAGTCTGCCATGCATACAGGTTGCCTTTTCATTTTGGTGTTTCCTTTGCTGTGTAAAAACTTTACTTTGCGGCAATAACATTTGTTTATTTTTTATTTTGTTGCATGTGATAGTGCTGTTATATCCACAAATAATTGCCAATACCAATGTCTCCCTACCTCCGGCCTTTTTTAGAATTTTTAGAATTTCGAGTCTCACATTTAAATCTTTAATTTATGGCAAAATAATTTTCATGAGTGGTGTGGGATAGAAGTCCAGTTTTATTCTTTTTCATACGAATATCCAGTTTTCCAATTCCATTTATTAACAAGACTATTCATTCCCCATCATGTGTTCTTAGAACCCTCTTCAAGCCTAGTTGACAATATATGCATGAGTTAATACCTGGGCTATTAATTCTGTTTTGTGGGCCTATGTGTCTGTTTCAATGCCAGCACTGTAGTGTTTTATTACTATAGTCTTGTAATGTAACTTGATATATGGAACTATATGCCTCTAGTTTTGTTCTTTCTAGGGCTTTCAGGCATTTCCAAAATAGGTACACATACCATAGCTTCTGGGAATATATTTTAAAAACATAAGATTTATTTTTAAACAATAATCCAAATAATTTCTGAAGATAACTTATAAAGTGTCACGTTTTATTCACAAAGGTAAAATGGCTGGTTAGGAAGTGAGAGAACTCATGGTACAACCTAAAAAAACATGGGTAGATCAGTGAAGACACAAGGAAAGTTATGCTTTAAAAACATTTAAAATTAGGAGAAATAAGAGCACTGGACAAAGGAAGGCAGGATTTCTGGTCCTCAGGATCGTGTGCCCAGCTCCTCACAGCAGTCCTGTAACAGCTCCGCCCCTGAGAATCCCCACCCTGATGAGTCCCTGCAGGGATTCCTTCATGTCTCTGTTCCTGAGACTGTAGATGAAGGGGTTCAGCATGGGAGTGACCATAGTGTACGTCACTGAGGCCACCAGACTTGTCCTAGAGGACAAAGTGGCTGCAGAACTGAGGTAGACCCCAAGGCCGGTGCCATAGAACAAGGAGACCACCAACAGGTGAGACCCACAGGTGGAGAAGTCTTTGTACTTGCCCCCAGCTGAAGAAATCCTCAGGATGGAGGAAACAATCTGATAATAAGATAAAAGTATTCCTTTGAAAAGAATCATGGCCAAAGGCCAGTTGCAAAATACACCACTATGTTATTGATGAGGATGTCTGAACAGGCAAGTTTGAGAACTTCAGGAAGATCACAAAAAAAGTGTGGGATTTCCAAGTTTGTGCAGAAGGACAGCCTCAAGACGGGCAGGGTTTCCAGCAGGGAGCCCATGACACTGATGCACCAGGACCCCAGAATCGACAGCCCACAGAGTTGGGGGTTCATGATAACTGTGTAGTGCAGGGGGTGACAGATGGCCACAAAGCGGTCATAGGCCATCACAGTCAGGAGTAAATTGTCCAAGCATCCAAACACAATGAAAAAGAATATCTGGCTGAGGCATCCTGCATAGGTTATGACTTTGTTTTCTGTCTGGATGTTCAGCAGCATCTTTGGGATGGTGGTGGAGGTGAAGCAGATGTCAGCCAAGGACAGGTTGGAGAGGAAGAAGTACATGGGCGTGTGGAGGTGGGGGTCTGAGACAATGGCCAGAATGATGAGCAGGTTACCAGTTAATGTGACCAGGTACATAGACAGGAACAGCCCAAAGAGAAGGAACTGAATCTCTGACTTTGCTGAAAAGCCCAGAAGGAGAAATTCTGGGGCACGTGTGTGATTATTCGATTCCATGAGGAAGAAATAACTGCCAGGTAAGAGCAAAAGCAACATTCAGTCATTCGTCACATTGACAGTGTAGAAATGTGGTTGCCTTGAATTCCAGGTTAATGGATTAATAAGGTACAACCTGTTCATAATTGCCTTCAGTTGAGGAATTTGAAATGCTCCCATCCTTTCTTTTGCTGCTACTACTCTCTGGAAATGTACTTTTAGTTCCAAAGTGGTTGTGTTCCTTATAGTCTGGCTAGTCAGGGACCAACAGGATTGGCATTACCCAAGACCTTCTTTCAATGCAGGGTCCCAGGCCCCAGTCAGACCTGCTGCATGAGAATCTGTGCTTTGACAAGATGAGCAAGAGTTTTACATGTGTATGAATGTTTGGGTATCATTGGTCTAGAACATCTATGGTTCTAACCCTTCAGTTTTTTATCTCTTCACATTTATTTTCCTCTACACCTTCTCTTAAACCTTGTTACTGAACATGTGGCCAAAAATAAGAGCTCAGCAAGCATGTATTTGCTGCCATCTGTGTGGACTTACTTTCATACATTGGCCCTCCATATTCCAAGCAGTGTTTAACTTTTCAATACAAATACCTACAACTTTCACAATGATTTTCACTGTTTACATGATAGTATATTATGTTACTTTACATGTTCATTTCATGATGCTCTGGTCTGTGTCACTAGAAAGTCTGTGAACCATAATGCCTCTTTCCTTTTATCTCTCAGCAGAAGTTCTTGAAGAATGGTTTTAAAAAGTAATGTAAGTGCTGCATGTAAAGGTGATGTTGTATTTGGACATTTTTTTTTTGTCACATGAGGTAGACCACTCATCTGAGATTTGGTAATAATGTTTTCAGGTTACAGATTTTTGTGCAAAGGAAAGAGATTTTTCTTATCAAATTCATATAGTATTGGCACAAAAAAATTACAAGAACTCAGAAACTATAGAGAGACAGGTAATTTCAAAAATTAGGATAGTGACTTGTTAATCAGAGCCACCAAATTAGTGTTCATACATTAACCAAGTTGGCTCAATAAGCTATCTGAGAATCTAAATGCTCTTATTACCCATATGGAATAGGCCCTTTTAATTTAATTATATTCTACTTAATTTCTATTTTTTGTTGTTGTTAGAATATAGTTGTCTTCATTATCCTGCCACCACTATCCTTCCACCCCACCCACACCACCTGCCACCCTTCATCCTTCCCCCCTTTGGCTTAGTCCATGGGTCCTTTATACATGTTCCTTGATGACCCTTTCCCTTCCTTTCCCCATTGTCTCCCTCCCCCATGCCCTCTGGTTAAATGAGTAGATCCAAAAACTTTGTACATTTACAGTGGAATACAACATAGCTAAAAGAAAGAAGCAGCTCCTACCCTTAGTGACAGCATGATGGAACTGGAGAATATTATACTAAGTGAAATAAGCCAGGTGGTGAAAGACAAATGCCATGTGATCTCACCTGTAAGTGGCACTTTTAACTCTGGTCAAGGTTTTAGTGCTGGTATTTTTCCAGAATACTTAATACCTGAGCTGTGATGTAGCATCCTTGCCTCACCCCTCTGACAGTGTGACTGTCAGTTACCATGTGTGATGCCTCCAGCCTATGTTCAGAAACACCTGGAGAACATTAAAATGTTTTGGGATTTCTTGAAGGCAATTGGCTGGAAACAGCGCTCCTTTCTTCACACAATATGAAGCACTTTTATGAGAGTTAAGGATAACAATGTATTAGATTTTTTTCTTGCCTCAGAAAGGATCTTGTTTCTGTCAAGCAGTTAATTGTTTCGATATTATGGACACTCTGGACCCTATAATTAAGTACTGTGCAAGAGACTGTTGGAGAACATAGCCGTTTCCTGCTTTCCTATTAACAGGACATGATTACACTTTGCAGTTGTCCTATACCCAGCTAAGATACCCCGTTTTCCACCTTCTCTTGTAATCATGGACAGTTGGATAGTGTGTTAAGTTGGTGAGTGGGAATCCTGGAATGCTTGTCAGAGCCTTCCCTTTCCTATCTCCTTTGTGTCTGGAATTTACACATCCCAATATGGCTCCTGCAGTTGGCATGTCTTGGAGAACCACATACTATGGCTAGGGGAGCAGAGAGATGAAATGAACCTTTGTCCCTCACATTAGCCTGGAGACATCGTGCTGGTCCCACTCTCTTATGACAGAGACACAGTGATTCGTAGGGGATACGAATGCCTTTTATTTTTAGTGATTTTTGTTTATGTAGCCAAATTTGATCCTAACAGCAGAGAATCCTTTGTTTTCACTGGAATTCTCAGTGGTATCAGGGGCTCAGTGTTGACAACTAGGTAACATTTCATGGTAGATAATTTGTTTGCTCATGTAATTATTCTTCTAGTTTTATGTCTCCTTTACTTTCTTCTGCCTTCATACTTGTCGTGTCCTATACATCTAAGGTGTTTTGCTTTGTTTTATGTGTTGTGTATTGACATGTTATGTAAATGAGGGAAAGAATAAATAAATTTTTTTTCCAAAGAACACTGTGTCCTGGGCATTTGGTCCATGGCAGCTGTTCTCCCATAAGAACTCTCTGAGGTCTTTTTATGCACATACCTCTGTGGATGAGAAAAAGATCCAAAGAATGTGAGAAATGTTTCCCACATTTATCAGGTACTAGATGGAGAAGAATCTAGTTCAAACTCACACCTCCCTGACTTCAAGGCAGTGCTTTCCTCACACTTCAAGGCTGCCTCACTCTGTCAATGCTACACACACACACACACACACACACACACACAGAATGCTCAAGTTGAAATAAGCAGAGCCCTGAGAGTTGAGCAGATGTAAGGAAGGGTCACTTCCTACTGTGGGATTGTGATCTGAGATGGTAAATGGGAAGGGTCTGAGAAGGAATAAGTTGCAAGAATGCCCTGCAGGCTAGGGATGCCTAATGTGCAGGATTTTTGGTCAATCCCCTTTCATATCATCCACCTGACTTCTCCCAGAAGGCACAGTTACTGAAAGCTGTCCTTCCCTCCATGATGCTTTCCCGTAGTACTCACTCTGGCATCCCCCAATGGCATCACTTGATGGATTTGGCTCTACTGGTCCTTCCTTCCTTGGGCAGTTGATGTGGAAAGGGCAATAAATGGTGATCCAGTGCTGGATTTCCAGAGTAGCTGGGCATCTTAGAGAGGCACAGAGAGGATGCTCTTGACCCGAAGCTGAGGAGCTGCAGGTGAGTCTGCTGAGGGAGGTCCAGAGGCTGAGTTCTCAGAGCTCCTCATTAAATAAATGGTTTTATTGTCACTTAATTCTCTAAGCAATTCAGCTCCCTTGAAGCCAAGGGACCATAATAAAAGGAAACTCTCTGACAGTTCAGTCCCCATAGGCTCACCTTAGAGGCCAAACACATAGTCCCTTCCTACTGATGAGTCCATCTCCCACACTATAAACATCTCCCCAGTGTATATAACCTGTCATGCAGGACACATTGAAAGGACAACACCATGAGCCTCTGAGCTGCTGTGAGTGACCCTGAGTAACTCAGACATGTAACTATGTCACCTGACCACATCCATCCCAAATAAAAAGTCCCAGGAACTTCACCCTGACTTCTATTTGAAAAGTGGAGGCAGATCCTGAAGACAATTCAGGGGTCATTGCACTTGATGGAGGTAATATGTTTTGGCTTCAGAGGTCAAATTTTTTTTTGTGCCAGTTCCACATGTCCAGTAATTTAAAATTTTCATCTGGAGTAGATGCACTCACAATTTTATTTTCATTTTAAACAAAGATTTAATTCATTTATTTTCAGAGAGAGGGGATTGGAGGAAGAAAGAGAGAGAAAGAAACATCAATGTGTTGTTGCCTCTTGCCTGCCCACCACTGGAACCTAGCCCACAATCCAGGGATGCACCCTGACCAAGAATCAAATGGCAACATACAGGCTCACAACAAGTGCTCAGTCCACTGAGCAGCACCAGGCAGAGCAACAGTCACATCTAAAACTCACATGTGTATATATTTTTCTCTGGCCAGCTAGGCTATTCTGAGCATTCCTTTTCAATAGGAAAGAGTACTTTGAATACAAAATCAGTACCTGATAGTGACTCAGGGCAGGCACTACCAAGCATATTTTTAAAGGGATAGATAATAAAGGTTATTGTTGGACCCTCAGTGCTCTGTTGCAACTACTTAACTCTGCCATTGTGTAATGAGGAATACATACACTATACTTACATAAAGCTCCCCATATTAATCTTAGTAAATATTAAATGCAGCTTGTTACTCTAACCTGATTTTTCTCTCAAAACTAGATCTGGTATGTTAAAAGTTTCTTTTCTAGATATACTGTACAGTTCAGCTGTTATAGTTCTTATGTGAATCTAAGAAGCAGCCTGACCTCAAGGTCCTAGCGCAGGAATTCAACTGACAAAACCAGATGGTCACCTCGAGGACACTTACCATGGCCATCCATATTGGGACCAGCAAGAACACTGTCTGCGTGTACAGAGCCACTCTCCCTACTCCCACGGCTCTCTGTCACCAGCACAGCAGGTCTGCTCTCCTCCCGGGAAGTTTTCTCCTCTCCAGTTCCCACCAAATCCCTATAAGTATTGCTGGCTTGCCCTGGCTGGTGTGGCTCAGTGGATTGAGAGCCAGCCTGTGGGCTGAAAATTCACTGGTTTGATTCCTGGTCAGGGCACATGCCTGGGTTGTGGGCCAGGTCCCAATTGGGGAGAAGTGAGAGGCAACTGATCTGTTTCTTCCCCTCTTTCCCCATCTCAAAACAAACAAATGAACAAACAAACAAACAAATATCTTAGGAAAAAGCATTGCTGGATTGACCAGAGATGGCAAGATGCACTTTGGGACAAGGGTTCCCTATCTTCCAGGTGGCTAGTACACCTGTCTCACGTATCTGGCGTCCATCTCAGCAGGCAGCTGGACCTGTGTCCCATTATGATTGTAGTGTGAAAGAAGTTGTAGGCAATACCTGTGCACATGGCATGGCTGTAGGTATTCATTTTCTGTAAATTGTGTAACAACTAAGCCCAAACTGGGTGGCTTACAACAATAGGAGTTTTTCATTAGAGTTCTTGAGGCCAGCTGTTAGAACTAATATTGAGATGTCAGAAAGGCTGCAGTCCCTGCGAAGGCTCTTGGGGAGATTGTGTTCCTTGCCTCTTCCTGCTGTTAGTGACTCCAAGTTTTCCTGGGCTTTGTGGCTGTGTCACTCCAATTTCTGCCTCCATAGCCATGTGGTCTTCTTGTCTGGGTGTGTCTCTTCACTCTACAGTTTGTATAAGGATGCTTGTCATTGATTTTAGTGTCCACTTGGATAATCTAGGATGATTTCATGTTAAGATCCTTAATTATATCTATAAAGAGTCTTTTTTCTTCAAATAAGGTTGTCTTTAGAGGTACTAGGAGTTAGGATGTACACATAACTTTTACGGGGTACTATTCAACCTACTATACTGTGTTCTAATAAAGCATTTTTACAAAAACAGGCTGTGGGTGGGATTCACTATTTGGGGAGTAGTTTCCAAATCCCTGGTTTAAGTGTGTGCCATGTCCTCTTCCAACCATGTTGTCTGACAAGGTCTGGGCATGGGGGACTCGGGTTCAAGGAATTCATCTCCATGGAAGAGAACGTGTCATCCAAAATGGGTTAACAATTGGCTGTTTTATTTTAATTATTTTACTCTTGCTACTGAATATAGGCATTGTACTGTACTTACTTATTCCTGTGAAAATCACCCAAGAGGAAGGGACAGTTCAGGGGAAAACATTAGTATTCCCCATGGAACTGGCTGAAAAGATGGAAAAATTCCCTCTAATGAAGTAGCCCCTGAATGTCTAAAAGTTATTGGAGTAACAGCTCCTTCTTTACCTTGAATAAGAATATATATCAATTAGAATTAGACAGGCAAAGAAACAGGAGAAGCTGGTTAGCTACTACAGACTAAGCATGGAGAAATTATTGCCAAGGAGTTAGAGTCCATAGTACATAAAGAAACATTTTAGACAGAAAGATAGATAGCTAAGTTAGACACTACAAAGGCTTATAATGAATTTCCTAACCTCTGCTTGGTCTAGCATACCCTTTGCCCCATGTCAAATTCTAAGACCTTTAATAAACAATAAGACATTCAAACTCTGTACATAGAGCTATTTCAAATTATCTGATTAATGTTTCTCCTGGTCAAAACAACTTTTGTTTAACATAACTGAAACTATGGAAACTTTCGTACTTTTCCTGGTTACCTTTTAATTGATTTTTCTGCTTAACTGATCATGCTATGCACCTGCAAATGTTAATCACTACCAAAAATAAAAATATAAAAACCTGCTTGTACTTGCAATAAACGGAACAGAGCTTCACTGTCCTTTGAGGTGTGTTGTCGTCTGTTA
Organism: Sturnira hondurensis; assembly: GCF_014824575.4. NCBI lineage: Eukaryota > Metazoa > Chordata > Mammalia > Chiroptera > Phyllostomidae > Sturnira > Sturnira hondurensis. The sequence continues at coordinate 20,608 of NW_028080764.1, read as the reverse complement.
CCCATTGCCGACGGCCTACCCACCTTGCAGGAATCCTGGACCCTGATGCAGCCGGACCATGGCAAGTGTGTAGATTTAGATGTAGGAAGTAAGTAAATCAGAGACAATACCATAAAATTAAAAGGAAAATTAAATATGGCTTCTTTCCTGCTGGTGGGAAGGTCCAGGAAATGTATATCACTCAGGCTCTATTCAGTCTCAGCAGACCTTGGCTGATTTAACAGTCAGACCTGTCCACTATCATGACTCTTTTCCCAACACGGTGGTTCCTTACACTGATGTCCCATTAAAGTCAGCCTACAGTACTTCACAGCTTAGCTTTATGAAAGCAGCTGAATGGAGGCCCAGCCATGAGCTGGGCCTTGGGTTCTGTCCTTGGGTTCTGCTGATGGTTCCAATAGCCTGATGAACCATTCTGTCACCAAGGTGCCCTTCGAATCTGTAGGACAGTGTATGGAGTGCAGACTACTTGATGTAAATTATGAACAAAAAACATTCAACTCAAGAAAGCCATGAGCCTCCACTTGAAATAAATATCAAGAATTTATTTATTATCTCAAAATAAATTGGTAGAGCTCTGGCTGGTGTAGCTCAGTGGACTGAGTGCCAGCCTACAAACCAAGAGATCACTGGCTCAATTCTCAGTCAGGGCACAGGCCTGGGTTGTGGGCCAGGTCCCCAGTAGGTGGCAAACACACATTGATGTTTCTCTCCCTTTCTTTCTCTCTCCCCATTTCTATGGAAATAAATAAATAAAATATTAAAAAATATATTAGTGGAAAAAGTCATCTGAATACAATAGAATCATTTAAAAATGCAAATGAGGCCCTGGCCGGTGTAGCTCAGTGGATAGAGCACGGGCCTGCGAACCAGAGGATCGCAGTTCGATTCCCAGTCAGGGCACATGCCTGGGTTGTAGGCTGGTTCCCTGCAGGCCAACTTCCAGCAGGGGATGCACAAAAGGCAACCATACATTGATGTTTCTCTCTCTCTCTCCTTCCCCTCTAAAGATACATAAATAAATAAAAATTTTTAAAAAATGCAATTGATACTGTATAAAAAAGTTTTGAGAAACTGTAAAAAAATATTTCTTAATTATCATAAAATGGTTTCCTTGATCACCAGCTAATATCATACCTGACAGGAAAATATTTGAGAAAGCTGCATGAAGGTCATACAGAGGACAAATATGCCTGCTACTGACATGAATCATCACTTCTGAAAATTTAAATCAATGCAACCAAAAAGAAAAAGCAAGATTTTTATGTCTTGGGTAAAATTAAATTGATCACATTTTCAGATGATAAAATTAGCTACCTAAGTTGAATTGGGGAGCCATTAGAACTAAACAGTCATTTTGATCAGGTTAGAATAAAGAACAAATGTGTATCACTTTCTTTCCTATTTCTAGCAATAAACTTATACATAATAGGAAAAAATTCTATTCAAAATTGTACAAAGTGTAACACACACAGAAAAGCATCTGGCTCATTAAAGGTGCTCAGCAAATGATATAAATAATAACCAATATTAGCACTTACCCAGTGCAGGAATTGTGCTCATCCCTTCTCCTGAATAACCTCATTTTGTCTACCTAGATACAAGTGGGGTGAGAGTCTATCATTTGTGCCCATTGCAGAGACAACCAAAGATGGCTGTTTATGCTTGTTAAGTGTGTGAGTAAAAGAAGAGTGGGCTTTTTCTGATGTGCAAGTGCCAGTGAGGTGAACAGGAGGAGACTGGGACCTGAGTAAGATGTTAGGGAAGTTCAAGGTCACCCAAGGTCACCAGGAGAGAGCTAAGAGAGAGGAAGTTCTTGATGAGGAAGGACAGGGCTGTGCAAATCATGTTAGGATGAGCAGGGAGCAAAGGAGATACTAAGATGGAGGGGATAAGGAGACTAAATGGTAGTGAAAAAATACAATAAAGATTAGAAAAAGAAGATATTGGGAGAAAGCAGGCTGCATTTGAACCTGAGACTTCCTTCTTGGTTAGGTTCTTAAACCTTACTGAATGATTTTGAATCTATAGAGGTTTCCAAGTTCCTTACTGCTGGCTAGAAATATCTCATTCTTAACACTTAGAGAACAAACATAAGTTAGGTTTTCTTAGAATTATTTATAATTTGTCTTTAACTTGGACTTTTTAAATTACTGTGAACTCCTTACATACACATTATACTGTGAAAAAGTTATTTGAACAAATAATGAAGGGGAACTTCCCCAATGTGGCTAAGAAAATAGATTTCCAGGAAGTCTAGGAAGCTAGAGAGTCCCAAAGAAGTTGGACCCAAAAAGGAACACACAAAAGCACATCATAATTACGTTAGTCAAGATTAAAATGAAGGAGAGAATCCTAGAAGCAGCAAAAGATAGAGAGACAGTCACCTACAAAAGAATTCCCATCAAACTGTGAGCTTATTTTGCAAGGGACCATGCAGGTAAGAAGGGGTTGGAAAGAAGTATTCCAAGTCATGAAAGGCGAGAACCTACATCCAAGATTGCTCTATCCAACAAAGCTTTCATTTAGAATGGAAGGGCAGATAAAGTGCTTCTCAGATAAGGTCAAGTTCAAGGAGTTCATCGTCACCAAGCTCTTTTTTGGAATGTATTTATTTATTTATTTATTTATTNTGAGCTGCCTCCTTTTTTTTGTCAGGCCAAACCACATCCTGCCCATTTCCACCCCCCACCTTAGTTATTGTCCATGTGTCCTTTATACCTGTTCCTGTGAATCCTTCTTCTTTTCCCCTGTGATTCTCTCCACTCTACCCTCTGGTCCCTGTCAGCTTGTTCTGTATTTCAGTGTCTTTGGTTATATTTTGCTTGCTTGTTTGTTTTGTTGTTTAGGTTCCTGTTAAAGGTGATATCATAAGGTATTTTTCTTTCACCGCCTGTCTTATTTCACTCAACATAATGCTTTCCAGTTCCAACCATGATGTTGCAAAGGGTAGGAGCTCCGTCTTTATTTCTGTTGCATAGAATTCCATTGTGTAAATGTACCATAGTTTTTTGATCCAGTCATTTACTGATGGGCATCTAGGTTGCTTCCAACTCTTGGCGATTGTAAATTGTGCTGCTATGAACATCGGGGTGCATAGGTTCTTTTGGATTGGTGTTTTAGGGTTCTTAGGATATACTCCTAACAGTGGAATTGCTGGGTCAAAAGGCATGTTCATTTTTAGTTTTCTTAGAGAATCCCATACTGTTTTCCATAGTGGTTGTACCAGTCTGCAATCCCACCAACAGTGAACTAGAGTCCCCTTTTCCCCACAACCCCTCCAGCATTTGTTGTTTGTTGCTTTGTTTATGATGGCCACTCCGACCGGTGTAAGGTGATATCTCATTGTGGTTTTAATTTGTATCTCTTTGATAGCTAGCGATATTGAGCATCTTTTCATGTGTCTCTGGATCCTCTGTATGTCCTCCTTGGAGAAGTGTCTGTTCAATTCCTTTGCCCATTTTTTAATTGGGTTGATTGTCTTTTTAGAGTGCAGTCGTGCAAGTTCTTTGTATATTTTGGAGATTAAACCTTTGACCAAGCTCTTATTATATGAAATGTTAAAGGGACTTACCTAAGAAGAAGAAGATAAAAAATATGAACGGTAAAAAGACAGCAAACTCACAATCATTAACAACCACACCTTAAGCAAAAACAAAACAAACTAAGCAAACTACTAGAAGAGGAACTGGAACACAGAAATGGAGATCACATGGAGGGTTATCAACAGGGGACTGGGAGGGGGAGAGAGGGGGAAAAGGTGCAGAGAATATTATCATAGATGGTAGGTAGAAAATAGAAATGGGGAGGGTAAGAATAGTATGGGAAATGTAGAAGCCAAAGAACTTATTGTTCAACCCAAGGTCATAAACTAAAGAGGGGGAATGTAGGTGGGAGGGGGTATGCAGGGTGGAGGGGAGTGAAAGTGGGAAAATGGGACAAGTGTAATAGCATAATCAATAAAACATATTAAAAATAAAATAAATACCTCATAGAAGTGGGGGAGAAAAAAGAATTACACAAGAGTACTGGCAAAGATGGAGGCATAGGTAGAAACCCTTCACTTCCTTGCGCAATCAAAAGGAGGGTAAAAACCAATCTAAAATCACTAAACAACCAGAAGTTCCACAAAGTCAAACTGCATGGAACTCTGACAGCCAACCATTTAAAGAAACAGTCAACCAGACCAACCAGACAGCCAGACCAGTAAGTTGAAAGGATGGAGAGAACGTGTGACAAAGCAGCAGAACAAGTGGGTGGGGTTGGCTGAATGGGAAACTGAGACTTAGAGCTTACTGTGGACTATGGTGGGGGTTGCCACAGTGGGAGAAACTCCCTGTCTCACATGAGAGTCTGTTGGACAATGGTACTAGAGCCAAGCAAGTGAGCTGCCTTGTTCCCTTTTTGACCCCTCCCCCACAGACAGCCCACAACACAGCAAAGAGGCTTGCTCTGCCCTGGTGAGTACCTAAGGCACCACCCCCTTATAATTCAACAAGTGCTCTGAACAAAGAAATAGGGCCAAAATGAAAAAACAGAGCCAAAATTCAGAAAGAGAGCTAAGTGTTGAGGAGATAGCCAACCTATCTGATGGAAAGTTCAAAGCCCTGGTAATCAAAATACTCACAGAACTTATTCAGCTTGGTGGCAAAATGAAAGAACAAGTGAAGAACACCCAAAGTGAAATAAAGCAAAATATTCAGGGAACAAACACTTCAGGGAACCAACAGTGACAGGAAGGAAACCAGACTCATGTTCCAATGATTTGGAACAAAAGGAAGAAATAAACATTCAACCAGAACAGAATGAAGAAACAAGAATTCAGAAGGAAAAAATGAAGAGAGGCTTAGGAACCTCTGGGACAACTTTAGATGTTCCAGTATTTGAATTATAGGAGTGCCAGAAGAGAGGAACAAGAGCAAGAAATTGAAAACTTATTTGAACAAATAATGAAGAACAACTTCCCCAATCTGGTGAAGGAAATAGACTTCCAAGAAGTGCAGGAAGACCAGAGTCCCAAAAAGGTTGGACTCAAGGAGGAACACACAAGCACATCATCATTATGTTACCCAAGATTAAATATAAAGAGAGAATCTTAAAAGCAGCAAGAGGAAAGGTGAGGGTTATCTAGAAAAAAATTTCCATCAGGCTATCAGCTGATTTCTCAAAAGAAACCTTGCTGTCAAGAAGGGGCTGGAAAGAAGTATTCCAAGTCATGAAAGGCAAGGACCTACATCCAAGATTACTCTATCCTGCAAAGCTTTCATTTAGGATGGAAACGCAGATAAAGTGCTTCCCAGATAAGGTAGTTAAAGGAGTTCATCATCACCAAGCCCATATTATATGAAACATTAAAGGGACTTATCTAAGAAATTGAAGAAGATCAAAACCTATGAACAGTAAAATGAGAACAAAGTCACAACTATCAAGAAATGAACCTAAAAAAAAAGGAAAACAATAACTAAGCAAACAGCTAGAACAGGAACAGAATCAGAGAAATGGACATTACATGGAGGGTTTTCAGTGGGGAGGGAGAGGGGAGGAATAGCATGGAAAAGGTACAGGGAAGAAGAAGCCTAATTGGTAGGCTTAAAATAGATGGGAAGAGGTCAAAAGATGGTACAGGAAACAGAGAACTTATATGTACAACTCTTGCACATGAACTAAGGCAGGGGGAATTCTGGAAAGTTGGGCAGTGCAGGGTGGAGGATGGATAAAGGGTAAAAAATTGGGAAAACTATAATAGCATAATCACTAAAATATACTTTAAAAAGAATTACACAAATGAATGTATTAATCAGTTTTGGAAACAAGGAACTCTCAACACCACAGTGGTTAAAAACAATAAAAGTTTATTCCTCATCACAGCATGTGTAGGCTGTGGAGAATCTGTGGCTCTGACTCAGCTGTGCTTTGCTCAGTGGATGCCTTCACTTGGATCCTGGGCTGGTGGCACAGATCCTATATGACAGGTCCATCCACATGACAGAGGAAAAGAAGAAGAGAAAGAGAAAGGGTGGATCTCACATTGCTTCTTATAGCTTCTTCTTAGGCATTCTCTGCATGCATTCTTCCACCTGCCTCCCCCAACCCACCCGAATCAGAGGCAAACAGTAGGGATTCATGCTCATCCCCTTTGAGGCACATTCAAGACTCAAAACAATGGGTGGAGATGGACAGACATCTAGAGGGAATGAGGCAGGGAATCAGTAACTATGGAAAAAAGAAACCACTTATACTTGGAGCAGAAACAGACACACAAGCACCAAAAATTTATGAGATATGTGTTATAGACTTGCGACAAGGAAGATAAAAAGAGACGGGATAATTTGATTCACCAAGAAACATCAGCTTTGCAGATACTCCCAAGAGTGGAACAGACGGAAGAGTACAAAACCTTACTATGGCTCTTTGGAGCCAGCGTGAGTGGGTCAGAGGTCAGAGATCATATCACTGAGTTCATCATAGCACACAATGGTGGCCACTCAAGCACTCTGCTGCCTGTGAGGGGCCCTGTGAGCAGGTCCACCTTTGAGATCACAGCTCTCTCTCTCTCAGGGTCAGGGCCATGCTGGACTCACTTCCTGTCCCTACAGATTCTCTGTGTTACAATTAGCTTAGTAAATGCAGAACTGGGACATAGTCACATTGCTGCTATAAAGTGAGCATCTGCTCTGTGCCAATAATTTCCCCTCAAGTCTAAAATTTGACTAACTTCTCTCACCAACTCCAAAACATAGCTGGAAATTTTCTATTTATGTAAATAAGGAACCAAAGGCCTGAAAGCATCATCAACTGTCATAAGAGAAACATTCAAGAGGCACGTGTGAACTTGAGTATTCATAAGCTGAACTACTGAGTCCAACATGTGGTAGTGTAATGCCAGACCTGAGGTATGTGAGGACATTCTTGTTAAAGAGCCAAACATCTACTTATCCTGGAACCTGACACTGGACCTCAGCCTTGGTAGTCAGCATAGTAACACACCAGGACCTGCAGCATCAGTATTAAGTAGGAGCTGGTTATGAGTGCAGAATCTCTGGGTCACCCCAGACCTGCCCATCAAAATCTACATCTAAACAAGATCCCAAATATGTATATCCATTAATGCCAGAGAGGTTCTGGCCCTGAATGGTATTTCTCACCTCTGCACTGTTGACATGTCTGTTGTATACCTCTTTTTGGTGGGGTCATCCATGCATTGTAAGATGTTGAGAGGCAGCCCTGCCCTCAATCCGCTAGGGTGAGGGTGACTTTCCTTGCACGTCCCCCCATGTGCCTCAGATGAGAGTAAACATGACTGAGACATGGTCTGCTTGGTGAGGAGAGGTGGCCATTTTCTCAAAGGAAAAAGGCCTTGAGCAGTGGCCAGTTTCTCAGGGGAAAAATGCGTTGAGCCTCTTCCTCCAGGGGCTTTTATTGGGTTGTAATACACAGGAATACAGGGTGGCAAGGATCGAACAGGAGATAACATTTCAAAGAAATCTGAGGGTTTAGTCTGAGTCAGTGTCTGTCAGGAAAGGGGGTTGCAGAAATTTTGGGAGACATACTCATTTCCTCTCCGACCTTTATCATATGAATGAAAACACACTTACCAGAGCAGATTTCACAGGTTTTCAGGAAATCTTTGTGATGTCAGATTTTTCCCTAGATATGCTCTAGCAAGGTGAGGAGCTGCACCCCTCCCCATCAGGTATTCAAGCTTAAGTGGATTAGAGCCAGGAAGCACTTCTCCCAGAGGACATGGGGACTTGGGCTACGCCAAAGCCAGGGGGCAAGAGTCCATTGTTCTTTGTTACAGCCTCCGAGTCCTTCCATGATGGCCTCCCAAGTGATCGTGTCTGGCCTCAGTTGCCCCTCCTTTGAGGGATCTTACCTGTCAAGGACTTCTGACCATGCTTTGGGGGCAAGGAGGAAACTGAGGCAGCATTTGCTACCAGAGACAAACTTTGTCTCCTGCAGCTCGCTTTCCAGAGGTCATTGCTCCCTCATTCTTAGCCACAGAAGGTGCAGTCATAATTTCTGAAACCAGGCAGAGCGGTCCACAACACACTAGGTCCAGTAGCACTTCCCTAGTGTCTGACAACAATCAATTTCTTCAGATATTGTCAATTGTTCCTTGGTGGCAAAATTATTCCAGTTGATATCCACTGGTCTGGACTAGAAGCATCTTGAGGGAGTTCCAAACAAAGCCAATCTCTTTCTCAGTTCATAACTTAGAGCAGATGCTTCACCCTCTGAGTCTCACTTCTGCAAATGCAGAATGGGTTTCATGATAGTACCAACCACACAGATTGGACATATGTAAAAATGAAATAAGACAATCCATATACAATTCTGAGCTCAGTCCACAGTGCATAAAAAGATCCAAATATATCTTATAATTAAACATTTTTACATTTTTAATAGAAGGAGTAAATGATAGTTCTAAATTAGAGTTATAAACATTTATCTCCTAACTTATTTGTCAGAAGTCAGATAAAGTCAAGAATTATAGTACCATTTGTTTTGTGGCAAAGGAACACATCTCTCTCTCTCATGTTGAAGAGGGGTTAGCAATTTTCTGAAGAAAGCAGGAGCTGTTCCCACCACAAGTCAATACTGTGGAAATCCAAGTCAAGACAGACCCCTCATGGTAGATTTGGAGAAAATATTAACTTAAGGTTAGGATAAGGTTGAAGGAGATTAGACCTCTGGGAGGCAGCTGAGTTCATAGAGAAGAAATAACAAAAACTGGATTCACCTGACCTCTAATATGGTCTACAGGGAACAGTGAATCAGCAGGAAATTTTCCTTTCTTTCCAGACCAGGGTCCCATGGGGAAATAATGTGCTCAGAGGTGGGGGTAACAATGAAAACAGTGCCTAATGAGCAGATAAAGGGGGCTGAAAATATCTTCTCGGTTGCAGACCCTTAGGGTGTGCACCTTCAAGTGGACAGAACATGATTGTTGCTTTGGGATTTCTAAGTCTGGCTGGGGACCAACACTTTACTCTTTCCTTCTGTCTTCTCTGGGGACAGAGCTTTGGTCTTCATCATCAATGATCCAGGAAGAAATTCAGACGTCCACACAAAGAATTTCCACTCAGAGATGCCCTCTAGGTGACTCTAAAAGCCCAGTAGCTACTTCAGGAAAGATTTCAAGAGATTGGAACCTGAGAACTTGTACTTGAAGCACCCGAGAGCCAAACCAGCCTAACTCACAGCTGAGACATTGCCATCTTTGTGTGCTACAGGAATTAATTTTTAACTAATTACTTTAATATGTTACAAAGAGAAGTGACTGTTGGACTTAGCAATACAAGAGTAATTGTTGACAATCAAGAGATAAGAGTGGCAGTGCAGTTGGATGAGATGGAGGAAGAAAGTGGAGGCATAAAGTGTTTTAATAAAATTAGAACATATTAAGGGAATTTTGCAGTTAAGGGCAGTGGGAAAATAAAGTAACAGAGGCATTTTTCCAACTTTTTAAGATAGGTTGTATATGAGCCTGTTTTGTATTTATTAGAAAGGTCCAGACCCATGGACGTAGATATTACCTCACAATAGCAGGTCCTGAGACATAGCTTTCAGAGTACCATCGTTCACATTGGGGATCCACATGAAAAAATTGCATTTAATATGGGAATGAGCATTACCTTGCAATACTCTATTACCAAGAGGTGGGGAAGCAATGGAAATATTTGTGAGATAGGAGAAAGAATTATCTAAATCTCATCACCAGTGATAACCATTCATTTAGTAACAGGGAGGAACTGTGCTAAGCTTTTAAGGGAGAGTATTAACATGTAATGATTAATTTAGAATCATTTTGTTGTCTAAGTTCAAGCAGCTAACATGTGGTTGGTAGATCAAGATTCGAAGCTGAGATTCAGTTTTCTTATTCAAGAAGTGTTGCATCTAAAATCATTTAGAAAAGTCTCATCAATTATCTTTTTAGTATCCTCATATTGTACATTATATATTTTCTGTTGTAAATTGTGTGTTTATTCCCTTAGCTTATTGGTCGAGTGGATGTAAAACCAGGAACATGTCTTGACACCATAAAGAGAGTGCTCTTTTCACTTTTGGGTAAATTGTTTTTTGCTGTTTGATCAGTTATTCTGGGCACCATGGGGATAAAACTGCGGTTGGAACGTGGCCAGAACCAGGGAGATTTGTCCTTATGTCAGTTGCTCAGGGGCCCTCTGAGCTTTTGGATCTTGTTTTTCTCCATGCCTATTTCTCTCCTCTCTCACTTTTCCCCAAATGCCTCTTAAATTTTTTAATACAGGGCACAAAAATGATCTCATTAAAGTGGATTCCCATGTTTACATGTTCTCAGGAGGCTTACCAGCTTGTTGGGAAATATTCCTACACTCCTTTGTTTTTTTAATTTAATTCTTGTTCAAGTACAGTTTTCCATCCCCCACTCCCATCCCAGCCCACCCCCCAGTGCTTCCCACCTCCCTCCCATTTCCAGCCCCTTAGTTCTCCATGTGTCCTTTATACTAGTTTCTGTGAATCCCCTGAAATTCTCTCCCCTCTCCCCTCTGGTCACTGTCAGCCTGTTCTGAATTTCAGTGTCTTTGGTCATATTTTGCTTGCTCATTTGTTTTGTTGTTTACCTTCCTGTTAAAGGTGAGATCATACGGTATTTGTCCTTCAACACCTGGCTCATTTCACTCAGCATAATGCTTTCCAGTTCCATCCATGATGTTGCAAAGGGCAGTAGCTCCTTTCTTTCTGCTGCATAGAATTCCATTGTGTAAATGTACCATAGTTCTTTTATGCATTCATTTACTGATGGGCACCTAGGTTGCTTCCAACTCTTGGCTATTGTAAATTGTGCTGCTATGAACATTGGTGTGTATAGGTTCTTTTGGATTGGTGTTTTAGGGCTCTTAGTATATAATCCGAGCAGTGGAATTGCTGGTTCAAAAGGCAGGTCCATTTTTAGTTTTCTTAGAAAATTCCATATTGTTTTCCATAGTGGTTGTACCAGGAACTCCTATCTGGGCTGTTCCTCTCCATGTACCTGATCACTGTCTTGGGAAAGCTGCTCATCATCCTGGATGTCAGCTCAGACTCCCACCTCCACACACCCATGTACTTCTTCCTCTTCAACCTGTCCTTGGTAGACATCTGTTTCACCTCCACCATCGTCCCAAAGATGCTGGTGAACATCCAGACACAGATCAAAGCCATCACCTATGCAGGCTGCATCACCCAGATGTATTTTTTTCTACTCTTTGCAGGGTTGGATGTCTGTCTCTTGACTGTGATGGCCTATGACCGATTTGTGGCCATCTGTCACCCCCTGCACTACACAGTCATCATGAATCCCCAGTTCTGTGGACTGCTGGTTCTGATGTCCTAGATCACGTGTATCCTCAATTACTTGTTAGAAAGCTTAATGGTGATGCAGCTGTCCTTCTGTCCAGATGTGGAAATCCCCTACTTGTTTTGTGAACGCAAACAGGTTGTCCAACTTGCCTGTTCTGACACTTTTCTTAATGATGTGGTGATGTATATTGGAGTTGGTCAGCTGGGTGGTGGTCCCCTAACTGGGATCCTTTATTCTTACTCTAAGATACTGTTCTCCATACATGGAATGTCATCAATTCAGGGAAACTATAAAGCATTTTCTACTTATGCATCTCACCTCTTGGTTGTCTTCTTATTTTATTGCACAAGTGCAGGAGTGTACTTTAGGCTCTGCTCATACCCACAGCTCACTCTCAAGTGAAACAGCCTCAGTGATGTACATTGTGGTTACACCCATGCTGAATCCTACATCTACAGCCTCAGGAACAAAGACATAAAGGGGGCTCTGAAGAGATTCTTTAGGATGGCAGCTATGAAAGACCAATCATCCTGGGGCTGAAAAAGTGCCCATGACTGGTCATAATGTTGAAAACATTAGAGCCAGAAATTGCTATTCTTTGATTAGACTGGAAAAAGTGCACTTCTTATTTAATGCCTGGAATTTCCATTTCTTTGATTTGAAATTTCCTATACAATTAAAAACTCACTTGACTGAGCTTCCTGCTCTGTCTGATATATGGACAGTTATTAATTTTTAAATTTTCCTACTCCCCCCAAGTTTCCCCCAAAGTTTGATGAGAAATATTTGGACATTTCCATTTATTTTATAAGGTAAATTGGATTTATTAAAGCTATTTTCTCTGACATGATATCTAACTTCCCAAGTAAATTTTCTATAGTATTCTTGAAAGCATTGTCATGAGTTATATTACTGACATGAAAAATAGAACTACATTTGGCAACTAAGGGCATTTATGTAATTTAATCGCAGAAGAAAATTTGAAAACAAAGCTGTCACTTTGATTCTGTCATTCTTTCCTCCATCATCATCACTATCCTAAGTTGTTCTTCCTGATAATGTCAACTCTAACATGCTATTGAGTTTTATAATTAGTCTGCTAGTGTATTTTTTCAGCCTGATGTCCTCACTGCCTACTATAAGCACTAACAAAAATTGATTATCACACATATATTGCAAGTGGAGTCTATATTGAAAGGCAGATTTGAATAAAGAGATTGACCTAATATGGTTTTAGTGTCAGATGACTTCAAAAATGAGGAAGCAAAATTTTTAACCACACATTTGATTACTATGAAAATTTTTTTTCTATACTGTACCTGTATTCACTGAAATATGGAAGACTTGTGTCCATATACAAAGGCCTCCCAAAATTTAAAAAATTGTTAAAATTTAAAAATTTAAAATGTTATAGTCAATATACAATATATTAGTTTCAGGTGCATAATAACATGATTAGACATTTATATGACTTCCCTGATCCCACTTCTGGGTATTTATCTGAATGAATAAAAAAACATCTATTAGAGGGGAGAGGGGAGGGAATTTCAGGGGAAATAAAGGAGGGATTTAGAGGAACCTNATGGGCACGTAGGTTGCTTCCAACTCTTGGCTATTGTAAATTGTGCTGCTATGAACATTGGTGTGTATAGGTTCTTTTGGATTGGTGTTTTAGGGTTCTTAGGATATAATCCCAGCAGTGGAATTGCTGGTTCAAAAGGCAGGTCCATTTTTAGTTTTCTTAGAAAATTCCATATTGTTTTCCATAGTGGTTGTACCAGTCTTCAATCCTACCAACAGTGAACTAGGGTCTCCTTTTCCCCACAACCTCTCCAACATTTGTTGTTTGTTGCTTTGTTTATGATGGCCATCCTGACCAGGGTAAGGTGGTATTTCATTGCGGTTTTAATTTGCATCCTTACATTCTTTATAATAAAGATAGTTTGATGTTAAAAACTTGCTTACTTATATCATTCCCTTTCCAATTATTGTGGCTGTAAGTGAGGAGAGCAGGGAGTCATGGGGCCCCAGGAGGTCACAGTGTGCTGTGCATTGCATGTGTTGTGTGTGCACGCACACACACATATTTTGTGGGGCACAAGTGTTAGATAACACTGTGGGCAGTGTTACCTAAGCTCATGTACTCTAAAATGTAGCCCTTTAAAAACCGACACTATAATCTTAACCAAAAGCTGGAAATAAAGAAAACAACAATTCTACTCACAGGAATCCTTTGAAACAAAGTGTAAAATAAAAAAGAACAACAAGTAGGAGAGGGACTACCTATGTCTTGATTGCAGCAGCAGCAGCAGCAGCAAGGCCACCATGTTCCTTCACATCCTCTGACACCATCCCTCATCACTCTCCCTCTTGTTCACTTTCCTTCACACTCTGACTTCCCAAGAACCATATGATTTCACCCATGCGTGGGATATAAAACTGAAGGAACAAATGAGCAAACAAGAAAACAGAACAAAACCTCAAGGACAGAGACAATGATATGGCAGTTACCAGAGGGAAAAGGGGTGAAAGGATAGTAAAGAGTAGAGGGAGTCACATACATGGTGACAGAAGAAGATCTGGTTTTGGGTGGTGGGCTCACATGCAATAAACAAATGGTGTGTCATAGAATTATACATGAAACCTATATACCTTGATTTACTTTCAAATTAAATTTATTGGGATGATGTTAGTTAATATCATCAGTTTTATTCATCTATGTAACCACAATAAAGTTAATTAAAAAATGAGCCTTGGGGATCCCAAACAAATGCCATCCTCAGTGTCTTTCCCTGACCCTTCTTAAAACAGGGCACACATTTCCCTAGACAACTGCATGACTCCCATTCTGTCTTTCTCCAGGGCTCTGTTCAAATGTCACCTGGTTTGCAGGGCTTCCTGAACTCTCTGTAAAATACAACACCCCATACACTTTAGTTTTTAAAAGATTTTATTTATTTATTTTAGAGAGAGCGGAAGTAAGGGAGAAAGAGAGGGAGAAAATCATCAATGTGTGGTTGATCCTCATGCACTCCCTACTGGAGATCTGGCCTGCAACCCAGGTGTGTGTCCTGACTGGGAATTGAACCAGCAACCCTTTGCTTCTCAGGCTGGCACTAATTCACTGAGCCACATCACTCTATTTTACACCTGCTTTTTTTCATAGCATCTATTATCCTCTGACAATAGTATCTATTTTATATTTGCTAATTTATATTCTTTCTCCATCATTGGATTGTAGAAAAAACTTTGTTTCTCAGCATTCTATACTCTTACCTTAGAAGATGATCAGTACTCAACATAAATTCCTCAAGTGCATGAAAGACTTTTGCATTATGACTGTATATTACATGACCTCTAGGAATAAGACTGAGTGTGGGATAAGAATTCCTAGTCACAGATGTCACATCAAATTCTTTAAAGACTATATGCTCAAGATAAATATAAATGTATAATTTCTTAACTGAAAAACATAAACTGTAGCATTTCACTATGGTAATACCTACATGTGTAAAAATTAATCATTTTATTTTTCTTCCTAGTTGTGAGCACAACCACATGGTACAAGGCAATGATTCACAAATTTCAGAGTTTCTTCTCCTGGGACTATCAGAGGAACCAGAACTGCAGCCCCTCCTATCTGGGCTGTTCCTCTCCATGTACCTGATCACTGTCTTGGGAAACCTGCTCATCATCCTGGTTGTGAGCTCAGACTCCCACCTCCACACACCCATGTACTTCTTCCTCTCCAACCTGTCCTTGGTAGACATCTGTTTCACCTCCACCACCGTCCCAAAGATGCTGGTGAACATCCAGACACAGAGCAAAGCCATCACCTATGCAGGTTGCATCACCCAGATGTATTTTTTTCTACTCTTTGCAGGGTTGGATGTCTTTCTCTTGAATATGATGGCCTATGACCAATTTGTGGCCATCTGTCACCCCCTGCACTACACAGTCATCATGAATCCCCAGTTCTGCGGACTGCTGGTTCTGATGTCCTGGATCACATGTATCCTCAATTACTTGTTAGAAAGCTTAATGGTGATGCAGCTGTCCTTCTGTCCAGATGTGGAAATCCCCCACTTGTTTTGTGAACGCAAACAGGTTGTCCAACTTGCCTGTTCTGACACTTTTCTTAATGATGTGGTGATGTATATTGGAGTTGGTCAGCTGGGTGGTGGTCCCCTAACTGGGATCCTTTATTCTTACTCTAAGATACTGTTCTCCATACATGGAATGTCATCAATTCAGGGAAACTATAAAGCATTTTCTACTTATGCATCTCACCTCTTGGTTGTCTTCTTATTTTATTGCACAAGTGCAGGAGTGTACTTTAGGCTCTGCTCATACCCACAGCTCACTCTCAAGTGAAACAGCCTCAGTGATGTACATCGTGGTTACACCCATGCTGAATCCTACATCTACAGCCTCAGGAACAAAGACATAAAGGGGGCTCTGAAGAGATTCTTTAGGATGGCAGCTATGAAAGACCAATCATCCTGGGGCTGAAAAAGTGCCCATGACTGGTCATAATGTTGAAAACATTAGAGCCAGAAATTGCTATTCTTTGATTAGACTGGAAAAAGTGCACTTCTTATTTAATGCCTGGAATTTCCATTTCTTTGATTTGAAATTTCCTATACAATTAAAAACTCACTTGACTGAGCTTCCTGCTCTGTCTGATATATGGACAGTTATTAATTTTTAAATTTTCCTACTCCCCCCAAGTTTCCCCCAAAGTTTGATGAGAAATATTTGGACATTTCCATTTATTTTATAAGGTAAATTGGATTTATTAATGCTATTTTCTCTGACATGATATCTAACTTCCCAAGTAAATTTTCTATAGTATTCTTGAAAGCATTGTCATGAGTTATATTACTGACATGAAAAATAGAACTACATTTGGCAACTAAGGGCATTTATGTAATTTAATCGCAGAAGAAAATTTGAAAACAAAGCTGTCACTTTGATTCTGTCATTCTTTCCTCCATCATCATCACTATCCTAAGTTGTTCTTCCTGATAATGTCAACTCTAACATGCTATTGAGTTTTATAATTAGTCTGCTAGTGTATTTTTTCAGCCTGATGTCCTCACTGCCTACTATAAGCACTAACAAAAATTGATTATCACACATATATTGCAAGTGGAGTCTATATTGAAAGGCAGATTTGAATAAAGAGATTGACCTAATATGGTTTTAGTGTCAGATGACTTCAAAAATGAGGAAGCAAAATTTTTAACCACACATTTGATTACTATGAAAATTTTTTTTCTATACTGTACCTGTATTCACTGAAATATGGAAGACTTGTGTCCATATACAAAGGCCTCCCAAAATTTAAAAAATTGTTAAAATTTAAAAATTTAAAATGTTATAGTCAATATACAATATATTAGTTTCAGGTGCATAATAACATGATTAGACATTTATATGACTTCCCTGATCCCACTTCTGGGTATTTATCTGAATGAATAAAAAAACATCTATTAGAGGGGAGAGGGGAGGGAATTTCAGGGGAAATAAAGGAGGGATTTAGAGGAACCTATATAAAGGATACATGGACAACAACTGAGAAGGGTGGAAATAGGAGGGAGGGGGGAGCATGGGGGGTGGGATGAGATGGGATTAATAGACAGAAAACTGTACTTGAAAAATAATTAAATAGAAAAATTGGAGAAAAAAGACCAAAAGATATGTGCATTCCTATGTTCACTGCAGCACTGTTTACAATAGCCAAGATATGGAAGCAGCCTATATATCCATTGATAGATGAAGGTATAAAGAGGTGGTACATATTTACAATGAAATATTATTAATCAGCCTAAACAGAATGAAATTTGTGACAACATAGGTATTACCATGCTAAGTGAAGTATGTGAGACAGAGAAAGACAAGGGTTATTTTTTTTCTACTGAGGTGAAGAATTGGTTAGCACCCTTATAGTTTCTTCATTGAATTTCTTCCTGTTTCTGTTTTAAAAGTTATAGTGCTACATTAAGATATGATTTCAATACTCTAAATAAAATGTCTCTTCTTTTCTTTTTTTCTGATTTTATTAAATTTAATTCTTGTTCGAGGGTTGAGGAAGATGGCGGCGGAGTAGGACAAAGGATTTTGCTTCCCTCCACGCGCCGGAGAAAAACTGGGCTGATCCGCACAGGAGCACAGCGAATACCCAACAGGGACCCAGCATATAGGAAGGCAGGACCCCAGAAAGTGTAGCGGACACTGAATGACCAGAGGTTGAGGAGAGGAGACGACCGCAGATCAACAAGGTACGAGGGAACAGCGCAGAGGCTGCAGGCCCTCCGCAGGGCCGCCCCAGGGCCCGGGCCAGGCCACCCCGCTCTCTGAAAGCCAAGGGCGGGCAACAACAACCAGGGGAAAGAACTAGTCACTGGCACCCTCCCTAACCAGCAGGGCATAGATTGGAAAACACCAGGAGAGATCGGTTTGCCTGTAGTGGCAGAGAGAGGAGTGGGCATTGGGAAGCAAACCAGAGAGCTCTGATAACCCATGGAGTCAGGATGTCGTTGCCGGCTTTGCCAGCTTGGGGAACTGAGCCGCCCCTGCTCTCCCAGTAGCCTGAGCCGGCGCTCCCACAGTCTCCGGGAGCTTCGGGATACTGGCAAGCCCCCTGGAAGAGCGCCAGTCATCAGCTCCCTTTCTACCCAGCCAGGCGAAGACTGAGAAGCACCGTGAGTCAGGCTGTAGATGACGGCGTGGAAGAATTGTGAGTTGCCCTGTGTGTGCAGCCGCAGCACTGGGAAAGGTCCAAGCACAAGCCTGTGAGACCAGGAAAGCCTGGATGGGAGCATGCGACCTCACACCAGGCCAGGGCTGGGAAGCCTGGGGAAAAACCTGCTCTCACTGGGGCACGGGAGAGGGGCGCCAGTCTGGATCTTGGGAGGGCACTGGCGAGACCAGCTAATATCACCGAGATGGGAGAAAGGCCACACTAATAGCCCGTCAGGCTGCTGCAGCTAGTGAGACGAGAAGAAAAGATTTGACCAGCTGGAAACCAACAAGAGGAGTAGGTGGAAACAGAAAACACTAAGATACCTGCAGGACACTCCACCACTGATTTTCACAGGCATCCTACCACAGAAGTTCACACCATAAACCAAGGGAACCAGAACAGATCACTTTTAGAAGCTGAGGCCAACAAGAAGAGCAAAGCAAACAATGGAAAGACAAAGAAACAATCCCCAAATGAAAGAAAAGGAGGAAGCCTCAGAAAGAATGTTAGATGAAATAGAGGCAAGCCAACTATCAGATATGGAATTCAAAGCACTGGTTATCAGGAAATTCAAAGAGCTTACAACGAGCTACCAGAAACTACAGTGGAGCTACAGTGAACTCTCTGCGAACTATACCAAGATGAAAAAGGAAATAGAAACCATCAGTAAAGGCCAAGAGGAAATGAAGAATACAATTTCTGAACTGAAGAACACAGTAGAAGGTATGAAGGGTAGGATCAATGAGGCGGAAGATTGCATAAGTGAGATCGAAGATGGGATAGAGTCTCCCAGATGGACCTAGTAATGGAAAAGAGACTCAGAAAAAATAAGGAGAAATTGAGAGAAATGCAAGACAACATGAAACGTAATAATATCCGAATAATAGGAATACCAGAAGGGGAAGAAGAAGAACAAAGGATAGAAAACCTATTTGAAAGAGTAATAACGAAAAATTTTCCTAAGTTGAGGAGAGATAAAGTCACACAAATTCAGGAATTGCAGAGAGTCCCAAGCAGGTGGAACCCAAAGAGGCCTACTGCAAGACACATCATCATTAAAATGGCAAACCTCCAAGACAAAGAGAAAATCCTAAAGGCACCAAGGGAGAAAAAGGAAGTAACATACAAGGGGGTCCCAATAAGGTTGGCTACTGACTTCTGACTGGAAACGTTCCCAGCAAGAAGAGAATGGCAAGAATATTCCAAGTAATGAGAAACAGAGGCCCACCACCAAGGCTACTGTACTCAGCAAGGCTCTCAATCAAGATAGAAGGCCAAATAAAGAGCTTCCAACACAAAAGAAGTCTAAAAGAATACACCTCCACCAAACCAGCTGTACAAGAATTACTAAAAGGGCTGCTTTAAGGAAAGGAAGGAAAAGAGAGAGACTGAGAGGAACACAGGTACATAAATGGCAATGAATAAGTACCTTTCAACAATAACCTTAAAGGTAAATGGATTAAATGCACCAATTAAAAGACATAGAATAGCTGAATGGATAAGAAAGCATGACCCACACATATGCTGCCTACAAGAGACCCACCTCAGGTCAAAAGACCACCAGAGACTAAAACTGAAAGGATGGAAACAAATTTTCCAAGCAAATGGACAAGAAAAAAAAGCGGGGGTAACAATTCTCATATCAGACAAAATAGACTTCGGAAACAGGGCCATAAAGAGAGACCCAGAAGGTCACTTCATATTACTCCAGGGAAGAATTCACCAAGAAAATATTAACATCGTAAATATATATGCACCCAAAATAGGAGCACCCAAATATATAAAGAAAATCCTAGAGGACCTCAAGAAAGATATTGACAGCAACACAATTATACTAAGGGATTTTAACACCCCACTGTCAAAAATGGACAAATCTTCCAAACAAAATATCAACAAAGATATTGCAGCATTAAATGACACCAAAGGTGAAATGGACCTAATTGATATATCCAGAGCCCTTCATCCCAAAGAAGCTAAATACACATTCTTTTCCAATGCACATGGAACATTTTCAAAGATACACCACATGAGAGGACACAAAACGAGTCTCAACAAATTCAGGAAAATAGAAATCATACCAAGTATCTTCTCTGATCACAAGGGATTGAAATTGGAAACCAACCACAAAGGAAAAAACCCAAAACACCCCAAAGCATGGAGACTGAATGCTATGCTATTAAACAATGAATGGGTCAAGATAGAAATTAGGGAAGAAATAAAAAAGTTCCTGGAAACAAATGAAAATGAACTCACAACAACACAAAACTTATGGGACACAGTGAAGGCAGTCCTGAGAGGGAAGTTCATAGCAATACAGGCTTACATAAAGAAGGTAAAAACATTTCAAACAAACAACCTAACCCTACGCCTGCAAGAACTCGAGGAACAGCAACAAAGACAGCCCAGAGCAAGTAGAAAGAAGGAAATAACCAAGATCAGAGCAGAATTAAATGACATAGGGACTAAAAGCATAATTCTAAGGATCAATGAATCCAGGAGTTGGTTTTTTGAAAAGATAAACAAAATACACAAGC
>NW_028080763.1:0-617 GCF_014824575.4 Sturnira hondurensis | reverse complement strand
CCAGTGTAGGTACAGCACACTGGTCGGTGGAACCGGTGTTTGGTGTTGGTGTCTAGTTACTGCTCACCGGAGGCAGATAGGACACACGGACCTGAAAACCAGTCCCGTTGCTGTGTTGCACCCAGTAAGGCACTTCCCTTTTTTTCAGGACGTCATTCTTGCAGCCCTGCGGCCCCTCCTGCTCTGGCCTGGATTAGGGTTTTCCAGGCCTGCTGGGACCGCGTCTTCCTCTTGATTTATCCCCTAGTTCTAGGGAGTCTTAACTCTGGCAGCTTCCTAAGAAAGTGTTCGTGGGAGGTAGATTCCTACAGGGTCTCACAGGGTGAAAACCCTTGTCCTACCTTCTTGAGGTGTCACCTTCGTGCGGTGTCACCTTCATGTGGTGTCCGCGTGTAGGTTGGTGGCTTGACTCGGCCTGGAACTCTGGAGTGAAAACTCTTTCCTCCCAGGACCGTGAGACCTTTGCCATGTTGTCCTCTGGCCTCCAGATTTGCTGTTGAGCAGTCTGTTGCTGTCGTGATTCTCAGCGCTTTGTGTGTGACCAGCGTTTGCCCTCTCGAAGGCGTCAGGGTCCTCCCCTTGGTCTTCAGTGCTGTGTTTCACAATGAACGGCCTTG
>NW_028080762.1:0-2335 GCF_014824575.4 Sturnira hondurensis | reverse complement strand
GCATCACAACCTAGCAACTGGGTTGCCCCACCCTGGTGAACACCTAAGGCTCCACCCCTCATACATAACAGGCACAACCTAACCAAAAAATTATGGCTCAAACGGAAGAACAAATCAAAGGCCCAGAGCCAATACTTTTAAGTGACCAAGAGCTAGACAACCTATCAAATGCACAGTTCAAAATACTGGTGATCAGGATGCTCACAGAACTGGTTGATTTTGGTCACAAATTAGAGGAAAAAATGAAGGTTACACTAAGTGAAATGAAGCAAAATGCACAGGGAGCCAATAGTGATGGAAAGAAAACTGGGTCTCAAATCAATGGAGTGGACCAGAAGGAAGAAAGAAACAACCAAACAGAAAAGAATGAAGAAACAAGAATTCAAAAAACTGAGGAGAGGCTTAGGAACCTCCAAGAAATCTTTAAATATTCCAACATCTGAATCCTAGGGGTACCAGAAGGGGGAAAGAAACAGCCACGAGAGGAAAACTTATTTGAACAAATAATAAAGGAGAAATTCTCCAATCTGGCAAAGGAAATAGACTTCCAGGAAATCCAGGAAGCTCAGAAAGTCCCAAAGAGGGTGGACCCAAAAAAGAACACACCAAGGCACATCATGATTACATTAGCCAAGATGAAAATGAAGGAGAGAATCCTAGAAGCAGCAAGGGATAAGGGGACAGTCACCTACAAAGGAGTTCCCATCAGACTGTCAGCGGATTTCTCAAAAGAGACCTTACAGGCAAGAAGGGGCTGGAAAGAAGTATTCCAAGTCATGAAATCCAAAGACCTACAGCCAAGATTGCTCTATCCAGCAAAGCTTTCATTAAGAATGAAGGACAGATAAAGAGCTTCTCAGATAAGGTCAAGTTCAAGGAGTTCATCATCACCAGCCCTTATTACATGAAATCTTAAAGGGACTTATCTAAGAAAAAGAAGATAAAAAATATGAACAGTGAAAGGACAGCAAACTCACAGTTAACAACCACACCTAAAACAAAAGCAAACTAAGCAGACAGCTAAAACCGGAGCAGAGCCACAGAAATGGAGATCGCATGGAAGGTTAGCAATGGAGAAGTGGGAGGAAGAGAAGGGGGGAGAAGGTACAGAGAGTAAATAGCATGGATGGTGGGGAGAACATAGACAGGGGGAGGGCTAGAGTAGTGTGGGAAATGTGGGAAATGTCATAAGTTCTAAAGAACTTATGACACATGGACATGAACTAAAGCGGGGGGAGGGGGAAAGTGGGCGGGAGGGGGTGTGCAGGGTTGAGGGGAATGAAAGGGGGGAAGGGGACAACTGTAATGGCATAATCAATAAAATACTTTATTAAAAAAGAAAGAAAAGACTTCCATCAAAATACATTATTAAAAAAGAAAGAAAAGACTTCCAACATTTATTCCAAGATAAATTTTAGTAATGTTGAGTTAAATAGAGTTTCTGCTGCAGAATTTTTTAAAAGTCTTTAATGAACTAATGTGTATTGTGGCACTTAGGAATAGGGACATAGTACAGAATTTCTCTATATTATGCTGCCATGGACATTATTGATATATTATGCATGTGTATATGCATGTGTTATGCAATTTTTATAGAACAAGTACTTTCTTTATCTTTTTTCAATTATAGTTTACATTCATCTTCATTTTATTTAGTTTCAGGTATACAGCATAATGGTTGGACAGCAGATACTTTACAAAGTGTTCCCCTGATATTCCTATTACCCAACTGGCATCATACACAGTTATCACAGTGTTCCTGACTATATTCCCTGTGCTGTACTTTACACCACCATGACTGTTTGGTCACTGCCAGTCTGTACTTCTCAATCCCTTCACCTTTTTCACCCAGTGCCCCAACCTCACTCTCCTCTGACAACCGTCAATCTGTTCTGTGTCTGTCTGTTTTGTTTAGAGTATTTTCTTAAGCTCCCCCTGGGAATAAAGAAGTTAGATGTCAAAGTAGGACCAGTCTTTGCACATCACTTACTAAAATGTGTTATGAAGAGGTCTGCATTGAGCTAGTTTCTTATGTATATGTGTATATATCAATACGAGTTTCTTTATTAGCAAGACAGAAGAGTTGATAATAGAACCCATAATTTGGCATATCACCTGCTAAAATTCAACATCACTAACATTGTGTGCAACCTAATTTAAGGAATGTGATGCTGCCTTGTCCCTGATGTTACAAATGATGATTTGGGACAGCACATTCCACCTTCATCCTGAGAATTGGCACTGGTCTTTTGCACTTAACTATGTGCTCAGAATATAGCATCATTGTTCTCTTTATTGAAGACACTATATGATCCACATCAGTTAACTCATTTTT
>NW_028080761.1:0-1592 GCF_014824575.4 Sturnira hondurensis | reverse complement strand
AGGAGCCTGAGGGGAAACAATAGCCAGCAGACCAAGAGGGATGTCACCCTACTCTGTGGTGCTTCATCATGACTGCTGAGTTCAGAGCAACCACATGAACAAGGGAAGGAGACAGCCAGTGACAGCAGGTTGGATGGAAGTATGGAGCAGGCTGCCTCAAGTCTCATTCAGTCGAACACATGGGGCCAAGATCTGACATCAGCAGAGGCAGATCCACAAAGAAAAAGCAGTGGTAAATAAAAAAGGCTAGAGAGACAAAAGACACTGTGGTCTCCTTCAGGAGTTTCGATATGTTCTTTCCTGCACTGTGTTATAACATTCATTTCTTCTCCACCCAGTTTGTATATAAGAGGTCACTAGACTTTATACGACAGGGTATTTCAATTGACATATTTTGGACATCCCTTCTCTAAGAACATTTTACCGTCCTCTTTCCATAGAATATTTTCATTTCAAATATGGTTCTCTCCCTAGCTACAGTTTCTTCCCATTCTACACTCTTTCTGTTTCTCGCCTGTCCAGAAACTCAAAACACATTCTCTTCCAAAGGTCATTTCGAATCCTTATGCCTGCCTCCTAAAATGACTCCATTATCTCTGAACCTTTAACACAGTTTATCCTTTCCTATCCCCCTTCTACGGCGGTGACGTGTACAGCCTGTGCCTTGACGGGAGACTGGACATGGCTACTGCACCTGAAAGAGGGAACTGACAGGAAAAACCGCGGCACCAGGGAACATGTACGTTTTCACACATCCCAATGGGACGGGTACTATATCCTTCTCTCTCAGGTGCTCTGAAACAGGGAGGAGTTTCATTGTTTCCTCCAATGGAGCTGGTGGGAGAGGCGGACATCCAGAGTCCGGTCTGCATGGGCTTTTGGGGCTCCGAGAGAAGGCGTGGGAGTGCTNGGACGCTCGCCCTTCCCGGGTCTCTTGTGTTTAGCGCGTGGGAAATTCCACAGCACGGCACTCACCGCAACGCCGTACTGCACCACAGAGTGGTACTGCTGGACCGGCACGCTCTCCGCCGAGTAGTAGGAGAAGCACTCTCCCGCCGGCTGGTGCTCGACGTCACCGCTCGGGGTCTGAAAAGGAACAGTTGGCTACTGAGAGGGAAGGCAGCAGGAATCTTTCACCCATTCTGTCGGCCAGGTAAAGTCACACCCAGCAACCTGGTACACACTGTATCGTGACAAGGGGACAGTGCCGTCAGTCTCCCTGCTGAAGTCACAGCAGTTGTCATCAGGAGCACCTCTCCCAAACAAGGGAGGCTGAGTCCCTCTGGAAAATTATGGGCGTTATACCCATTAACAGGGAATCTCACGAGGACACAGCCACTCATCTGAACACTGCACAAAGGTGGTCTATTCTCTGTGAGGTGAAAGTGTACAGGAAACGCCCATCATTCTCCTCGGCCCCCATTTGGCTGTGGGATGCCCAGTACCTACTAGAGTGCTGATGTGGACAGGTGGGGCAGGACAAGGACACTGGGCAAGCCTACTGCAGCTGACAGTTGGCACTGGGAGGAAAAACCAAACAAGATGGAAAGGGTTAAGCGTTCCCGTATTCTACAGGGAAGTGGAACAGAAAT
>NW_028080760.1:0-1175 GCF_014824575.4 Sturnira hondurensis | reverse complement strand
GTGGTGGTGATGGGATGGGGGGAGAAGGAGAAGAAAAGGAATAGGAGGAAGAAGAGAAGAAGGAGAAGGGGGAAGGAAGGGAGGGAGAGAGGGAGGGAGGGAGGGAGTAGAGGGGAAGGAGAGGAAAGAAGGGGAAGAGGAGACTTCCACCAAGATGGAGGAGTAGGTAGAAACACTGTGCCTTCTCCAACAACCAAGTTTTAATACAGTGAAGGTTTAGTAAACAAAGACACAGCCAAAGAACAGAAAACTGAACTATATAGAAGTCCACCAACAATGAACCGTTCAACTGGGACCAGTAGGAGGGGCGAAGCCAGCAGCGGAGCAGGGTCGGACAGGAAGCCTCCCCCAACCCAGGCAACCCAGGCAACCCAGGCGACCCAGGCGCACAGGCAGCCGGGGTAGCATCATGGACCCAGTGAGGGTGCAGGGCAGGCTGAGCTCAGTCAAACATTCGCACACAGATAAACCAGCAGAGGAGTGAGCAGTGAGACGGACCCCCGAAGGCCCGAGCAGCGAACCCAGTGACGGTGCAGAGCAGGCTGACTGCGGTTGCACATTTGAGCATGCAGATAAGCCAGCAAAGAAGTGAGAATGGCCCCGGCTCCCAGTGGCGGGAGGAGGCAGAGGGGACCGCCACTGATTTCCTTTGACCTCGCCCCACATACAGCATCACAACCCAGTGACTGAG
Source organism: Sturnira hondurensis (assembly GCF_014824575.4). NCBI lineage: Eukaryota > Metazoa > Chordata > Mammalia > Chiroptera > Phyllostomidae > Sturnira > Sturnira hondurensis. Next base: position 484 of record NW_028080760.1, on the reverse strand, counting down.
TTGCCCTGCCCTGGTGAACACCTAGGGCTCCACTCCTCATACGTAACAGGCACAAACAGTCCAAAATATGGTTCAAGAAGAACTCAAAGTCCCAGAGCCAATAACTAAGTGAAAAAGAAATAGCGAACCTCTCAGATGCACAGTTCAAAATACTGGTGATCAGGATGCTCACAGAACTGGTTGACTATAGTCACAAATTAGAGGAACATATGAAGGCTAAACTAATTAAAACGAAGGGAAATGCACAGGAAACCAATAGTGATGGAAAGGAAACTGGGGCTCAAATCAATGAAGTGGACCAGAAGGAAGAAAGAAACATGCAACCAGAAAAGAATAAAGAAACAAGAATTCAGAAAAATGAGGAAAGGCTTAGGAACCTCCAGGACATCTTTAAACGTTCCAACATCTGGATTATAGGGGTACCAGAAGGGTAAAAGAAACAGCCACGAGTGGAAAATTTATTTGAACAAATAATAAAGGAGAA
>NW_028080759.1:0-917 GCF_014824575.4 Sturnira hondurensis | reverse complement strand
TGTCCACCACACACGTGTACACACTCACTGATAGCCATTTTGTCATGTGGACGGCACGTGTCTTCATTTAGCCTCACCGCCCTCCAAGCCCCATTATTGGGTGACTTACTAGAAATCAGCACGGTGTCACACCTCTCACGTTGTTGTTTCGGGTAAGAATAACACATGGACCCTCCACTTGCTGCTCTTTATTTTTACTGAATTCTGTGAGTTATTCAAAACTTACAGTAATATGTACTCTCTTGGAGTTTGCCATTTATTTGCTTCATATTGTACTAAAGTTGGGATGTATTTGCCATAGGTTCATATTCAGGAATGAGGTTATTTGTGGGTTAGATTTTTTAAATTCTGTGACTTTTTAATGTCAGTACGTAATAGTAAGTAAACCAGAAGTATACCGGGACGCCTGAGGACAAAGTAACCTCTGTCACGGCACCTTCCTCGAGAGAGAGTGCTGGCAGGAATCCTGCTCAAACACCTCACCCCTAGCAGAGCTGGATAGCTTGACCACCACTGGGATTTTGGTTGATGGATCCGAATCACCCACGTGGCTGCTTCCTACTTCTTTTTGCTTTCTCCTTTTCAAACAACGTAATTTCCATACACTGAATGTACCTTCTTTATGTATAGTTCTGAGAGTTTTCATAAATATAATTAGTGGGCACCTACCTCTATAAGCAAGATATGGAACAGATATCTTCCCCCAAATATCCATCCTTGTCCATTTGAAATCCACAACTGTCTCTAGCCACAGTCCCTGGCAACTACTTCATTCTCTGACCAGAGTACTGCCTTGCAATAATGACATATAAGTGGAATGACACAGTATGTAGCCATGTAAGTCTGTCTACTTTCAGGTAGCACAGTGCAACTGAGAGTGATTCTTACAAAAATGCCCTATTTGCTTTTCAGCTCTA
>NW_028080758.1:0-1349 GCF_014824575.4 Sturnira hondurensis | reverse complement strand
CTATAGCTTTGTTATATAGTTTGAAATAAGGCAGTGTGATGCCTCCAATTTTATTTTTCTCAAGTTTGCCTTGGTTATTCTGGGTCCTTTTTGGTTCCATAGGAATTCTTGAATTTTTTTTCTATTTTTGTGAAAAAGGCTACTGGAATTTTGATAGAGTCTACATTGACTCTATAGATTGCTTTGGGTAGCATGGACATTTTTAATAATATTAATTCTTCTGATCCAAGAACAGAGGTTATCTTTTCATTTATTTGTATCTTCTNCTTTGATGAGCACCTTATGGTTGCAGTGTATAAATCTCTCACCTCTTTGGTTAAATGTATTCCTACATACTTTATTTTTATGCTATAGTAAATATAATTGCTTTCTTCATTTCTCATTCTGATAGTTCAATGTCAGTGCATAGAAACTAAGGTGACTCTTGCACGTTGATTTTGAATCTTGCAACTTAAACTAAATTTCATCATCAGCTCTAACACCTTTTTTTCTGAGTCTTTCGGAGCTTCCACGACAAGATCCTGTCACCTGGAACCAGAGACAGTATTACTTGTTTCTTTCAGATTTGGATGCTTTTTATACCTTTGTCTTCCTGACTGACCTTGCCAGGAATTCTAGTACTGTGTTAAATAGAGAGCAGGGATGCTTGTCTTTTCCCTCATCTTAAGAAAAAAGCCTTTTAGCTTGTTCCCATTAAATATGATGTTCGCTGTGGGCTTGCCATAAAGGCCTTCACTATGCTGACATACACTCCTTCTCTATCTAATTTTTGAGAGTTTTTACCATGAAAGCTTGTTGAGTTTTGTCAAATACTTTTTTGCCTCTGTTGAGATCCCATGACATTTTTGACCTGAGAAGTCAGAATTAACCAAGAATGAATTAACCTTGAAAGAATTAGAAGAGAGAATAAAACTCTCTATATTCCCAGGCCACACCTTTACTAATCATTCTCTCCCCAAAAATGATCTGTGCTACTTTTCTTCCTCTCATTATCGCAATTTATTTTAGGGACAATCATAGAGCTCGTACATAACATGTTGCAAACAGTGTCCTGGGACTAAAGGTCCAGTCAACTGAGTGAGCTAAACAAGGTAACTATAGAGCAAAGGAGCCCTCAGGTGAAAGGGAAGGTGAGTCAGGAAAAACGTGGGGGAAGGGCAATCAGTGAGGGGAAGGGAGACTAAGAGGAAAGAGTCACAGAAGCCAACAGAATAGAAGAGGAGGGAGTGACTCGGCATTTTAAACACTGTCCTGAAGTCATATAGATGAAGGTAGAGACGTGCATAGGATGAATAAGAAATGTTTTTGATGCTGTCCATAAGGAGCAATAAACCCCACATTTAACTTCA
>NW_028080757.1:0-562 GCF_014824575.4 Sturnira hondurensis | reverse complement strand
TTTTTTCTATTATTAAGAATCCAGACTAATGTAGTCCAATTTAAAGTTAAACGTCGAAAGAGAGGTTAAACACCATATGTAAGTATTGGGTGATTCCCCTTTTTCCCCACTGCCAAGCAAGGCTGGAGGTGGTGATTTCTCTCCTCTCTCTCCCACATTGGGGTACTTTCTCCTCCAGGGTTGGAAGCTGGGATGTGAGGTGGGGAATGAGAGCTAGAAGGCAGCAACCGCAGGCCAGGTCTCTTGGCCACCACTTCCTGTGATCAGTGCCTCCCAGTGGGGCGAGTGGTCAAGTTCACAGGTAGACTTTTCCTAGCACACCCTGGCAACTTGAGGCCCTCAGAGGCCCTCAGAGGCCCACCGCTGTAACTCCACTCTACCTAGCACTCCGTCCCCCCTCCCCCCCAGTTACCTCTCCAGGGCTTCCCTGAGCCACAGGAACTCCTGCAGCCTTGCCTAGATAAACGAAGGCGTGCACTCCTGTAACACATGGGACAGGTGGACCTGTCACTGTTGCATTCACCAACCGCGAGAACAAATGTCGGAGACTTTCGGGGTTCCA
>NW_028080756.1:0-833 GCF_014824575.4 Sturnira hondurensis | reverse complement strand
TTGTTTTATAAGAGAGAAAGAGGGAGGGAGAGAGAGAAACATCAATGCAAGAAAATCATCCATTGACTGCCTTCCTGTGCACCCAGAACAGGGATCCGTGCTGGGACTCTAGACTGTACCCATCTGAACTGAGGGAGAGGACCTGCAACCAAGGCATGTGCCCTGACCTGCAGTTGAACCCGAAAACTTGCAGTCACTGGGTGCTGCTCACCCACTGAGCCACACTGGCCAGGGCAAAGCCTTGTGATTTTGAGATGTGTCAGAGATTAGAACCACCATCGTTGTCAGCTTTTAAATCCCATTTATCAGAATGTCCTTCTGAGTAGAAAGGCCAAAGTACAAGCTAGTAAAAAGGAACATAAAAGTTCCTTGAAACACCTGTGTGGGAAACCACTTTTATTTTGTCCTTGGTGCACACACACACACACGTGCACACTTCACACAGAATGCAGGTCTCCAATGCACGTACCCACTACTTGGTAACCGTGACTGTCCATGACCCGCATTTCCCCCACACCATTAGATCTTCTGTTCCTCAGGAACAGTTCCTGCATTGGGATGTCTGGCTGTGAGGGCAGGTCCCTTGTCAGGCGCTGGATGAACATGGCCCAATTTTGAAGCCTGAGCTGCCCTGTGCCCCCTGGGCCCCCAACAGTGCACAGCCACACTTGGGCCTCACTGGGGGGCCAGTTTTATCTCTGACAATCTGATGGATGCCAAGGTTACCTGCTGTTCTACTAAAATTGCATTTCTTGGATTATGAATGAACTCGAACCTTTTCTTTTATATGCCCTTTAGCCACGTGTGCTGTTTTCTGCCACGTGCTCTCAGCA
>NW_028080755.1:0-1635 GCF_014824575.4 Sturnira hondurensis | reverse complement strand
TTATAACCCAGGATGGAAGAAAGGGCAAACAATTCACTCTGCAGGTAACACAGAACCTTCCGCAGCAATGCCAGCAAAGGATATTCTACACAAGCGGTAGAGGCTTATATGGAAAACCTGCTTCCTAAGAAATGTCCCTATTGCCCAGGAAGGAAGAAGGGAAAAACTTCACTCTGAAGATAACACAGCACCTTCCCCAGCAGTGACAGTAAAGGATACTTCTACATAAGGGGTATAGACTTATCTGGGAAAACCGCTTCCTACGAAATGTGCCTATTGCCCAGGAAGGAAGAAATGGCAAACGCTTAACTCTGCAGATAACACAACTCCATCCCCAGCAGTGCCAGCAAAGGATACTTCTACACAAGGCGTAGAGACTTATCTGGGAAACCCGCTTCCTACGAAATGTGCCTATTTCCCAGGTAGGAAGAAAGGGCAAACACTAAATGCTGCAGATAACACAGCACCTTCCCCAGCAGTGCCAGAAAAGGATACTTCTACCCAATTGGTAGAGACTTATTTGGGAAACCCGCTTCTTACGAAATGTCCTTATGGAGCAGAAACAAAGAAACGACAAATGCTTCACTCTGCAGATAACACAACACCTTCCCCAGCAGTGCCAGCAAAGGATACTTCTACACAATTGGTAGAGAGTTATCTTGGAAACACGCTTCCTCCTAAATGTGCCTATTGCCCAGGAAGGAAGAAAGGGAAAACGCTTCACTCTGCAGATAACACAGCACCTTCCTCAGCAGTGCCAGAAAAGGATACTTCTACCCAATTGGTAGAGACTTATTTAGGAAAGCCACTTCCTACGAAATGTCCCTATTGCCTAGGAACGAAGAAACGGCAAACGCTTAATTCTGAAGATAACACAGCACCTTCCCCAGCAGTGCCAGCAAACGATACTTCTACACAAGGGACAGATAATTATCTGGGCAACCCGCTTCCTACAAATGTGCCTTTGTCCAGGAACAAATAAAGGGAAAACAATGAACTCTGCAGATAACACAGCACCTTCCCCAGCAGTGCCACCAAACCATACTTCCACAAAAGGGACAGATACATATCTGGGAAACCCGCTTCCTACGAAATGTGCCTATTGCCCAGGAAGGAAGAAAGGGCAAACGCTTCACGCTGCAGATAACACAGCACCTTCCTCAGCAGTGCCAGAAAAGGATACGTCTACACAAAGGGTAGAAACTTATGGTGGGAAACCCGCTTCCAACGAAATGTGCCTATTGCCCAGTAAGAAATAAAGAGCAAACAATTAACTATGCAGATAACACAGCACCTTCCCCAGTAGTGCCAGAAAAGGATACTTTTGCACAATTGGTAGAGACTTATCCTGGAAACCCGTTTCATACGAAATGTCCTTATGGAGCAGAAACAAAGAAACGGCAAATGCTTAACTCTGCAGATAACACAACACCTTCCCCAGCAGTGCAAGCAAAGGATACTTCTACACAATTGGTAGAGACTTATCTCGGAAACCCGCTTCCTAAGAAATGTCCCTATTGCCCAGGAACAAATAAACCGCAAGCGCTTAACTCTGCAGATAACACAGCACCTTACCCAGCAGTGCCAGCAAACGATACTTCTACATAAGGGTAGAGACTTATCTGGGAAACCCGC
>NW_028080754.1:0-551 GCF_014824575.4 Sturnira hondurensis | reverse complement strand
TTTTCGTGAACGCTTGGGGGCAGGAGTGCCTTCATAGTTAGCATAATAGATCTGATTAGATTCCCCAGGGATTCCCGACTTGTTCTTTGGGCGATATTAAGAATGTGATTTAAAAAAAAAAAAGACAGTCTTGTCTGGAAAGAAAATAGGTTATGAGCCCTGATCACTTATCATTTTGGATTAACATTGAAATGCTAGAGGTTGCAGATCTGTCCAATGGGGCAGCAGAAAACGCGGTCATCTCCAAATGGGGGAAGTGCGGATTAACAAATTTCATATCCAATAATACTTACTGAGCGCTTGCGTGGCTAAACAGAAAATTCGCCATTCTGAGCCAGTGAGTGTTCAGAGCTTCACAGAATAAATCTGTATTAAATGAAAAATAAATCAATTCTCACGGTCGTACAGGCCAGAAAATGTACAGCCACAGTAAGACAGAGAAAGGTGACCCCGCCTCTTCCCTCTGGCTCCCTGCTTCTTCCCTGTCACCTCACACCTTCTTGCAAGCCTCCTGGGCACACACCAGTCGTTTGGCCCAGGATTGTACAGGT
>NW_028080753.1:0-776 GCF_014824575.4 Sturnira hondurensis | reverse complement strand
GAGCCCACCACCAAGAGGCAAGTACGGGAGTTCCTGGGGGCAGTTGGCTACTGCCGGTTATGGATATTAGGGTTTGCAGAACTGGCCAAACTGCTACATGAGCTAACCTGAGGCAAGGAAGAGCAGTTTACATGGACATGTAAGGAGAGGCAGGCCTTTCAGGCACTGAAAGAGGCCCTAGTAACTGCCCCAGCTCTGGGGCTGCCGGATTTCACTAAACCCTTCCAACTGTTCATGGCAGAGAAGGGAGGGGTAGCTCTAGGAGTACTAAGCCAGGAGCTAGGGCCATGGAAGAGGCCTGTTGCCTCCCTCTCCAAGAAACTGGACCCTGTAGCCTCGGGATGGCCGACTTGCCTGAGGGCACTGGCTGCCACCTCAATTAGTCAAGGAGGCCAGCAAGTTAACATTAGGGCAAGATATACAAGTAGTTGGAGAACATTATGTAGAACAAGTCCCTCGGGCACCCCCAGACAGGTGGTTATCAAACACGCGGCTGACACAATTCCAAGCCCAGCTGTTAAACCCACCAGCAGTCCAGTTCCTTAAGACTACAGCTCTGAACCCCGCTACCTTGCTCCCGGTCCCAGACAACACTATCATCCATGACTGCAGACTGGTGCTCCATACAGTCACGGGCACCCGCCCAGAGTTAAGAGACCAGGCATATGAAAAGGCAGATTTGACCCTCTTCACCAATGGGAGCAGTTTTATCAAAGATGGGCACAGGTATGCAGGGGCAGCGGTGACCACAGAGGATAAGGTTTTGTGGCAGCAGG
>NW_028080752.1:0-859 GCF_014824575.4 Sturnira hondurensis | reverse complement strand
AGGCCTAGGAGGAACGGAAAATCACCAGACAGGAAACTGCACTGCGGGAAACTGCCTGCCTGGGAAAGTGCCTGCCGACCCTACCCAGGATGAACAGATGCTCAGCTAAGATTGGGGTCTGGGGTTGACCTACCCAGTGTAACAGGATGCGGCTTTAACCTGAGGCTGAGTAGATGTACCAAGAACAATGGTTAGCAGAAACAGCACCCAGCCACCAGCTCTAGCTGATCAGACTCTGACACACCAATCAGTTACCCTTTGTGGGGTTTTGTGCTTAAAAAACCTTCCCTAAGAACAACCGAGTGAATCTCAATCTCCTTTGGTTGGCCACACTTTCTCCACATTCCCCCACTAATAAACCCTGCAACTTAGCTCACTGAGTCTGTCTGGTTTTTTGAATGACTCCAACCTAACAGGAATGGCCAAGGGCAAGCTCTGATCTCATTCCAGGAGCCCTGCTGAGGGAATTCAGACTCGATGGGGACTGTTCTCTGCAGGTTCTGTTCCTGTGTCATCTTCAGATCAAATCGAACAAGGACAAGAGAGTCCAAGTCTCCTACAGCATCGATGGCCCAGGCGCTGACCTGCCTCCTTTCTTTTTTTTTTTTAAGATTTTTAAATTTATCTTTAGAGGGGAAGGGAAGGAGAGAGGGAGAGAAATATCAATGTAGGGTTGCCTCTCGTGCATCCCTTGCCGAAAACTGGCCTGCAACCCAGGCATGTGCCCTGACTGGGAATCGAACTGTGATCCTCTGTTTCGCAGGCCCACGCTAAATCCACTGAGCTACACCAGCTAGGGCCCTTTCATTTTCTTCATTCTCCCTCAAGGGCATTTTTTTTCCCATTGCTTTTACAGAGA
>NW_028080751.1:0-501 GCF_014824575.4 Sturnira hondurensis | reverse complement strand
GGGGGGGGGGGGGGGGGGCTGTCTTGTAGATTAGAGCCAGCTGTGGACTTTACTATTCAGTAGGATAACGAGCAATCTTGGAAGTGTCAGAGGTCCAGCATGTGTGACTGAATAGAGGAGTCGGGAAAGAGGTGAGTGGGGGCAATGGGGGAGCCGGATGGAGAAATGGAGGCTGGGGTTGATTCCAGTCAGGAGCGGAGCCCAGCAGGGAGGAAGGGAGGGGCCCGGAGGGAAGAGCAGCCATCTCTGGGGGAGAATCTCTGAATCGCTCATCCCGGTGGGCTCATGGTAGTTCCTGGAGAAGGCCCTGGGGGGTCTCCTGCCATCAGTTTTCCAGGAATGAGTGGGGGGCTGGGAGGTGGATCAGGGGCATCAGAAAGGCGAGGAGGGGAAAACTGAATCTCTCACGCAGACGGGCAGAGACTGTCCCGAACAGACATGCATGACCTGTATGGAGTTGGTTCTGTGTGAGGTAATTACTGAAATTGTGGTTCCAAAACG
>NW_028080750.1:0-1472 GCF_014824575.4 Sturnira hondurensis | reverse complement strand
TCCTTTGCCAGACTGGGGAAGTTCTCCTTTATTATTTGTTCAAATACGTTTCTACTCATGGCTGTTTCTTTCCCCCTTTAAGAATATATTTCTATTCCTTCTCTTTCTGTACAGGTTTCTTAGTCCTGGCTGGTTATATTGTACTACCTGACAGGTTCCCACTGCTCTTTCCTCCGCAGTGTATTGCTAATTTTCTATACTTCACTTGCTTTCCTTTGACATACTACCCAAGCTCTATAACCCCCATTTAGACAGATCACATAGAGTCTATCACATGAATGTTGCTCTAATATTATTGTAAATAAGAGCTGTTCTATACAACAGTAATACTTCATGACACATCTCTCGGACCTTAGACCACCTTACAGGTTCCAGAATTCTATTACTGTAGTGATTAACTCTATTTGCTCACATGCTACACCCAGTTACTAACCCGTTCTCTCACCTTACCTCAAAATCTGACCACCCACAACCACACTGCTTTCTAGATACAACTCACAAGCCTCCCCTTCCCAACAAGAGACTTATGTCCATCCTTTCTTAAAAGTGGCAAGCTGGGTAAAAGAGCACGGTTAATTCTATACATAGCCTAAAGATTGTCTATTTCTTCTGTACTGACTGTGACTGTAAATAACATAAAATACTCTTCTGCTATCATAAACCATTTTGCATTCCCCTCCAACTGATCACACACGCACAATAAAGAAAGGAGTAGGTGGAAGTGGAGAACACCAAGATACCTGCAGGAGACTGTACCACTGAATCTCACAGGTATTCTACCACAGAAGTTCACACCATAATTCCAGGGAACCAGAACAGATCAATTTAAGAAGCTGAGGCCAACAAGAAGAGTATCAAAAACAACGGGAAGACAAAGAAAAAATCCCCAAATGAAAGAAAAGGAGGAAGCCTCAGAAAGAATGTTAGATGAAATAGAGGCAAGTCAACTATCAGATATGGAATACAAAGCACTGGTTAACAGGAAATTCAAAGAGTTTACAATGAGCTACCAGGAACTACAGGGGTGCTACAATGAACTCTCTGAAAACTATACCAACATGAAAAAGGAAATAGAAACCATCCGTAAAGGCCAAGAGGAAATGAAGAACACAATTTCTGAACTGAAGAACACAGTAGAAGGTATGAAGAATAGGATCAATGAGGCAGAACACTGCATAAGTGAGATCGAAGACATGATAGAAAGAATTTCCCAGACGGACCGAGTAATGAAAAAGAGAATCAGAAAAAATGAGGAGAGTTTAGAGAAATGCAAGAAAATATAAAATGTAATAATATCCAAATAATAGGAATACCAGAAGAAGAGGAAGAAGAACAAGGGATAGAAAACCTACTTGAAAGAGTAATAATGGAAAATTTTCTTAAGTTGAGGAGAGAGAAAGTCACACAGATCCAGGAATCGCAGAGAGTCCCAATCAGGTGGAATCCAAAGAGGCCTACTGCAAGACACATCA
>NW_028080749.1:0-2166 GCF_014824575.4 Sturnira hondurensis | reverse complement strand
CAGCGTTATCAGGTGCGCAGAGCTGCAGTACTTTATTGGAAGCCTGTCATCGGTCAGACAAGTGTGGAATGTGATGAGAGGTCAGTAAACGCTCGACGGATCGAGGAACAGAAATAAATGAGCGCCCCTAACTCTCCATACTCCCCAGCGAAGGGGCAGCGGACCTGGCCCTCCTACAGGGAGGGGCTGAGAGTGGCCGTTCAGAAGAGTCAAGGCAAAGCTTAGTCCCCAGGCCTGGATACTCGTGACGCAACACCAGTCCTCACTCTCATTGGGTGTCGAGAGCACCGCCCAGCAGCACGTCGGCCTTATAAGAGCCCTCGGCGGGAAAAGGAACTCAATCTCCTCCGAGGCTGCAGTCCTACGAATGGGACCCAGAACCGTCCTGCTACTCCCGGTGACCCTGGCCCTGACCCAGACCTGGGCCGGTGAGTGCGGGGTGGGGAGGGAACGGCCTCTGCGGACCCGGAGCGAGGGGGCCCGGCGGGGGCGCGAACCCCCGGGGAAGACCGGTCTCCGGGCGCCCGGGCACCGACTCCAAACTCGCGCAGCGGCCCGCCCTCCACCGGCCCTACCGCTGCCCCGCCGCCCCTTCTCAACCGCGGCCCCGGTTTCTGTCCCCCGGGCTATCGGCCCCCCGCAGGCCCGACCGCGAACCCGGAACGTGCGTCCTCCCGGCCCCCGGGCAATCACACCCTGAGCTATATCAGCACCTACTCGTCCGGACCGGGCCGCGGGAAGTACCGGTACACCGTCCTCATCACCGTGGACAACACGGCGATCGCGTGGTTCGACAGTGACGCCGTGAGTGCGGGGCTGCAGCCGCGGGTGCAGTGGATGGAGCAGGAGGGCGCACAATTTTGGGTGAATCAGACGCGGGAAATCCAGGACAACGAAGAGCAGAGCAGAGAGAACCTGAACAAGCTGCGCGCGCACCACAACCAGAGCGAGGACGGTGAGCAGGCGCGCCCGGGGCTCGGGAACGAACCCCCCTCCCAATATCCGGGCGCGAGTCTGGTTCACAGGCCTAATCCTGGGGGGCGCGGGGAGGGGCTCACTGGGCGGGGCTGACCGCGGGGCGGGGTCAGGGTCTCACACTTGGCAGGAAATGACGGGCTGTGTCGTGGGGTCCGACGGGCGCTTCCTCCGCGGGTTCAGTCAGTTCGCCTATGACGGCACCGACTTCCTCGCCCTGAACCGGGACCTACGATCCTGGACCAAGGCCTCGGGGATCAGCGGGAGCGACGTTGTGCGAGTCCCTGACGCGGACGTTCGGAGGGTCTTCCTGGAGGACACGTGTGTGGCCCGCCTCCACCTGCTTCTGGGGAAAGGGAATGAGACGCTGCTCCGAGCAGGTACCAGGGCGCCAGCCCGCCGGAGGACGGGATCTGTGGGCTGGGGCGGCTTCCTACAAGGAGAGGAGGGAAATGGGGCAGTGTCAGTATGTCCCTCCTGCTGGGGAGAGGGAACAGTCCCCCAGGTGTCCTCATTCTGTGACTCACTCCCAGGCCTAGCTTTCTCTGAAGGACAGGAAGGGACCCAGCCTCTCCCTGAAACACCCACAGCAGGTCCCTGATACCCTGCAGCACCTGGGGCACCAGGAACCTCTCCCTTGTTCTGGGGCTGAGACCCTTTCTGGAGGCCTGAGTCCGGGTTTGCTGAGTCATCAGCCTCCACCTGAGTCTGTGTCTCCCCTTACAGACCTGGACACTCCTACCCTAGGTTCTCACTCTGATTCTGGGAGTTTCTAAGGAAATAGGAGATTATCTCAGAAACCTCTGTCCAGGCTGGTGTCTGGGTGGTTCACTCCCTTCCCCCACCCCACTGTCCTGTCCACTCTCAGGGTGGTCACAGGAGCACTGCTGGAGTGTCCCATGACCATGCAGAGTCCCTGAATTTTCTCACCCTCCCCTCAGACCCTCCAAAGGCACACGTGACCCACTACCCCATCTCTGACCATGAGGTCACCCTGAAGTGCTGGGCCCAGGGCTTCTACCCTGCTGACATCACCCTGACCTGGCAGCGTGATGAGGGGGGGACCTGACCCAGGACATGGAGTTTGTGGACACCAGGCCTGCAGGGGACGGGCGGGACCTTCCAGAAGTGGGCGGCCCTGGTCGTGCCCCCTGGAGAGGAGCAGAGATACACGTGCCATGTGCAGCACCA
>NW_028080748.1:0-41471 GCF_014824575.4 Sturnira hondurensis | reverse complement strand
TGCAGACTCAAGATTCTGGAGGTTCATCTACTTTTGGAGATCTGCAACAAATGAGTAAGAGAGTAGAGGTGATGCATTTCATGATGATTTTCCAAACAGAAGTCCTGTTTTACTTGGGTAGGCTTTTGAGCCCAGACTAAATTCTGGGGAGCACAGAACTTTATGATATCATGCAATACTCTGAGGTCCTTTATTGTCATTCTCTGAAGATCCACAAGTCAACTTTAATTAATATAGATATAGGTATATAGACTTAGATGGAAATTTTTTTATAAATATGTTACTTATAGTAGAAGAATAATCATATAATTCAGATTTAAGTTTCTAGATCATATATTTTAATAATATTTAACACAAAAGGGAATGTCTGCTTCAAAGACTTTCTTCCCCTTCACAAGATACCAGCCTCTTTTAGTGTTCATTTTTTTCTCCAAATACAATACAGAAAAGTTGGATAAGAATTGAATCTCAGGTTGCAGGCACCACTCTACCTTCCCTGGATTGTACTTGATAGTAAATGAGAAGAACTAGAAAAGTTTTTCTCTCCTAATGCTAGAGAGTTGTTTTAGGGCCCTGGATGGGGGCAAGGTAGTTTCTTGTGGATCCGATTCCTCTTCTACCGAAGACAGTTCTATTTCTTCTTCCTGTGTTTTCTTTAACATCTTCAATCATCCTTTGCATTGGGCTCCTATCGCCTGGTATGTTTGTTCATCCCAAGGAACCAAAAACCTCCAAAACCTGTTTGCATTTGGTTACTGAGGAAGAGGTGGGTTAACTTAATCTTCTGTAGGATAAACAGATAAACCCAAGTTAAGTTTCCTACAACAGGTGGGATGTTTCTGATGAGTGAAGGAAAGAAATTCCTAGGGAATGCCACCCTCCAGGGTGCTAATATTTTATGTCATTATGCCTTAAAATATTCCCTTATGATTTTTGAAAAAGATTTTACCCCTTGTATGTAATGGAGGGCTGCTCTTAAAAAGGGATAAAAACACTTGACACCAACTTAGAGTGTTCTCACAGGTAAGTGACAGATTTCTACCTTTAAACTCAGAAATGCACGTACTTTAAATAGGTTCACTTAATTTTCCCCAAGTGCATTTGATGTCATGAGTAGCTTCAGATTTTTGCTTCAGAACTGGTCAGGAATAGTTACATGGCTGAACTGATGATACTTTAGTGCTAGTGGTCGTGGCTTTGCCTCTTTCTTAAAATGAACAAAATTGCTTTGGCAATAGAAAACAGAAGGTTCAGGCATCCATCAGGAAGGACATAGGTGGATATAGAGAAAGGTTATTTTATTTCAAATTCCAGAAACAGTTAGGGTGTACAAATGAGACAGTAAGGGACATCAGCAAAGAATTATAGAGAGGAAAGAAAGGACTCTGAAATCTGAAGAGTCATTTTCCAGATACTCAAAAGGAAACATATTTATCTAGATAGAGTATAAATCCTTTATTGCTAAAGTAAAGTGTACACTGGATTTAAAAAATTTAAGAAGAGCAATTTGAATGGGTTTTTAATTTTTTCTTTTAATTTTAATTATTATGTATCCTAGAAGATTACCTGCAAGTGTGACATATATACACAACTGGGTACATATAAATGCTTGTAAAAGTCACTGCTTGAAATATGACTGCTAAATACTACTTATGATAACCTTATTACTGTTATTTCATATAGTTTTGATTATTATATATACTTCAAAGTTGGAACAGGATATTCTATTGTTTTTGGAAGAAATGATGCTAGCATCAGGTTTCTGAGAAAATGAATGAGAAGGAAAGAGTGGGCACTGGGGAGAGTGGGGAGGCCAAATTCCCAAGGCTACAGCCCCATGAGGTGGCCAAAAGCCCAGAAACCATGGCTGGGTGGTACCCTGCACAATCTGTTGTAGCTCCAGTATATTAAAACACATGGCTGTGAAGAAAGGAAAGACTTTGAAATCTTCTAGGAAAAATGCAAACAGAATCAGCTGCTTCCTTCAGAAGTGCATGAACTTCAACTGATTTCAAAGTGAGTATGGAGATTGGGAAGGGCTGGGCCAATGATATGGCTATTCGTGGAGGCTTTAAGTTTGTTTATGATTTTTCCTGTATGATTGTATGTATGTTAGCATGTTAGCTCCACTAATATAAATTAATCCTACTGGAGACAATAAAATTATAGTCACAACCCATCTGCTTTGTTTATAACTGTTCAAATAGAGGATAATATGGTTTAGTGGGTTTTAAAGTTTGATTCTTTTCAGTTTGTGGAATGACACTCATCCTACAGAGCTGACCAGTGAGGGCTTAGGCTTGATCCTTAATGTTAACTCTACGTACTGAAAGTAAATCTATGGTATGTTCTCTTCTAGATTTTAAAACTAGATTAGAATATGCAAAGAAGCAGAATTATTACAAGTGTTTATTTTTTCACTTAACATATTGTACACATGCCTCACATTCTATGTCCTCTTATTATTTAGCATTCACAGCATCTTAATTTGTAGTAATCTAATTTGCATAATTATGTTCCTATTATTGAACATTTTATATACTTCTAAATTTTTATTGTTATAAAAGACATGCATCATCTTCAGTTACAGCACTTACATTACCTCATTTCAGCTTTAGAAAATTTTTTAGGATTGGATTCCAAAGAAAGGAATAGGAACATGTTTACAATCCTGAAAATATTTGTTAAAACACTTCTGAAAGGATTACATGAAATGAAGCAGTTTGATTGCAATTTAAGAATTAATATAAATTTTTCCCTTTTATTGAATTGATTGGGGTGACACTGGCTAACAAAATGATACAATTTTCAGGTGTACAATTCAACAACAGGTGATGTGTACATTGTATTGGGTATTCAGCAACTGAAATCTAGTTTGTGTCTTTCAACTTTTATTCACCCATACCTTCCTTAACCACCCCCCCACCCCCCACAAACCCTCCCTCTCCTTTGCAATCACCACATTGTTGTTAGTGGCCATGAGAGTTCTGTCTTTTCTTTTTTTGTTTTGCTCAGTCTCCCCACTTCTCTCCCTCGGCAGCCTTCACCTCCAAAAACTGTCAGCCTGTTGTATCTATTTTGTTTGTTTGGTCATTTTTGTTTATTAGATTCCATGTATGAGTGAAATCATATTCTATGTCTTTCTCTGAGTGGCTTACTTTACTCACAATAATGCTCTTCAAGTCCATCCATACTGTTGCTGATTAGGCTTATCTTCTTTTTTAAAGCCCACTAGTATTCCATTGTGTAAATGTACCTTTAGTGAGGGTGAGGATGTGGAGAGAAAGGAACGCTGGTGCAATGTTGGTGGGAATGCAGATTGGTGCAAGCACTGTGGAAAATAGGAAGGAGATACTTCAAAAAAATTATTAATGGCAATTGCCTTATGACTCAGTGATTCTACCTCTGAGAATTTATCTGAATTTACCCAAAACACTAATTTGAAAGGACATATGTCCACTCTGTTCATTGCTGACAAGCTGATAACTGCTGGGTCATACATTGGTATCATTTACTATTTAACAAATGGTTATTGTCTGATCCAATGACCTTCTAGCATTTGCATTATACTCCAGTTTTCTGGGGGACAATTTGTAGCTGAACATGATGTTCACAGTGCAGCTTTGGTTAAGAATGACTAGTATCTTGGGAATGTAATTGAAATGGTTATTTTAAAGTAAGCATTAAGACAAATATTACCATAAACACTCATATATAAATTGCAAATTTTTCTCCTTAGCTCTGAATGGTTTTCACAAAGATCACGTTATTTTTAATTCTCACAGTAAGCCTCATTATAATTTTATTTATCGCTTTAACAAACAGATTATATGTATATGTACACACACATTTGGGACATAAATTTCTGTTGTATGTGCTGCTGAAGACATAACCATTCTTGAAAACTGATGTGTAGCTATGGAAAATAGTCAATAGTTGGAGTACTTGTCTGGATAACTCATGGGTAATGTGGCTGTTTTGCTAAGTGAGGGAATAGTTACTACAATTGGCCATGGCACTTAGTGTACCCAAATTTTGCATTTTGCCAATTGGACACTCACCTTAATCCTGTGGGATGAGCAGGTAGGTTATACATGAACATGCTTAGTTTGCAATAAAGTCACATAAATGAGAAGTTGTACAATATCAGATGGGGCTGCATAGTATAAATAATTAGTAAATATGTAAAAAATCTAAAGACTTTAGCCAAACTCAGCATATTATTTCTATTCCTCGCCTATGTGGTTGTTGCCAATTTGTATGTGTAGTAATTGGACTATTACTTTCTGAATCTACATCACTTGCTCTGTATCATCATGGGATCTCCTTCAAGCATGAGCAAAGGACTCAGAAGACTTTGATTTCCACAGGTGCATGAGACAGCAGAAGGGCCAGCTCTGCTCATTTGTCTCTTGATGCATTAGGAATACTCAAGTGTTGTAGCCTGGAGTCTGTGTTTAAATTCCAGACCCAGCATGTGACTTGACATTTTCTCTTTCAGTATGGAGTGTCTTCCAGGAAAATGGGGATAATAAGATCTAACATGGACTGTTTCCTAGGACTATTTCTTCAACAGCTACTTTCTTAACATAAGTTCACTTGGTCATGCTGACAATACCCTTAAGTAGGTAGGTATTATAATTTTTCATACACACCCATTCTTATTTTAAATGATGAATGAAGAAAGAACTCAAGTCAGCATGTGCATACTTTTTACTCGTTAGTGTAGAGCTACGCACGTTTTCATAGAGCTTTCTTCTATTATACGGATTGAATGAATTCATGTTTTGTTTTGTTTTTTGTAATGAAATTATTGGGGTGATATTGGTTAATAAAATTATATAGACATCAAGTGTACAATTCTATAGTTCATCACCTGTATATTGTATTGTGTGTTTACCCTCCGAAGTCACGGTTCCTTCTATCACCATTTATTCACCCTTTAACCTCTTCTACATACCCCTGTGCTAACCTCTCCTTCCCTCTGGTAATCACCACACTATTGTCTGTGTCCATGAGTTGTTATTCTAAATTATTTCACCTTTTCACCCATGCCGTAACCACCTTCCCTGTGATAGATGTCAGTTTGCTTTATGTATTCATCTTGAAGTCTCAATTCAGTTCAGAAGTAACAAATTTGGATGAGTAGAAATGAAGTTTAAATTACTCATATAGGATACTTGGTCAACAACTGAAAAGGGGGGAAATGGAAGGGATGGGGGGAGCTTGGGGAATGGGATGGGATGGGAGTAATAGACAGAAAACTGTACTTGGAAAATAATTAAAAATATTAAAAAATAAATGACTCTTATACTAGGGGTTGTTTCTTCTTCTTTTTGTAGATAAGGTCATCTCATGATCCGTGATGGCATGTGAGTCACCCCATTCCCATTCCATACTGATGGCAGCAGTGACCAATAAAGTATAAGTTCTCTGTCCTCAATGTGGATGTGACTTCAGAATCCTCCTCAATAATTCACTCCAGGAAAAGTGATCTGCTTTTGCAGTGGAGATGGAAACTCTGTCTCTTCCCTACTGTATATGAATACTTTTCCTACACACAAGCTCTGGTCACTTTTAAGTATTGAATAACTTATCTTCTCCTGACTTCTGTGAGGCCTCCCAGTAAAGCCTTCAGCAAATTTCTAATTATCTGTTCTCCTTTACAACAGAAGCGTGTAATCAGATTTTCGCGTGGATGCACCAACTGGTCAATGACTGTGACACAATGGTATCATAAATGGGTCCCAGGTGATTTTTTCCTCATAATTGTAGGTTGTGTATTCTTACTATGGTGGCATTTAGATTTTCCTTGGAATCATGCAAAACCACAGCTTTGTAACTGAATTTGTGCTCTTGGGTCTTACACAGAACCCAAAGATTCAGAAAATAGCTTTTGTTATATTCTTGTTGAGCTACATGGCAACTCTTGGGGGCAACTTGTTAATTGTGGTGACTATCAGCAGCAGCTCAGCACTCCTGGGCTCCCCCATGTACTTCTTCTTGGCTTTCTTGTCCCTCCTGGATGCCTGCTTCACCAGTGTCATTACCCCAAAGATGATTGTGGACTCTCTGTCTGAGAGGAAGACCATCTCCTTTGCAGGCTGCATGACCCAGCTTTTTGCTGGACACTTCTTTGCTGGAGCAGAAATGATTGTCCTCACAGTCATGGCCTATGACCACTATGTGGCCATCTGCAAGCCCTTGCATTACTCTTCTATCATGAACTGGAGGCTCTGTGTCATTCTGATGGGGGTGGCCTGGACAGGGGGCTTCCTGCATTCCACAATACAAATTTTCTTTCTTTTACAGTTGCCCTTCTGTGGCCCAAATGTCATTGATAATTTTGTTTGTGACTTGTACCCATTACTGGAGCTGGCCTGCACTGACACGCATGTGTTTGGCTTTTTTGTTGTGGCCAACAGTGGGTTAATGTGCATCATAATCTTTTCTTTGTTGCTTGTATCCTATGGCATCATCTTGTACTCTCTGAGAACCCACAGTATTGAAGGGAAGCGGAAGGCTCTCTCCACTTGTGGATCTCACATTGCTGTTGTGGTTTTGTGCTTTGTCCCCTGCATAATCACATATGCCCGACCTCCATCCACTTTCTCCTTTGACAAAATGGTTACAATATTTTTCACCATCGTAACGCCCTTGCTCAATCCTTTGATTTACACCATCAGGAATAGGGAAGTGAAAAATGCCATGAGGAATATGTGGAGCAGAATAATGGTAGTTTGTAATGAAAAATGAGACTGATTTGATGGTGTCTATACTTCGCGTATGTTCTAAGACACGATGCAGCTGCTGAACATAGTGCCTCCAGAAAAGAGAGTGGTCCAGGTTCCCTAAGTCTTCCTTGGTATCAGCACTCTCAAAAGCATCTCTGCTCTCCAAGGGACCAATAAATCATAGATGGCATTGAGATTGGATTGGTAGAAGTTTCTGTCTTGTGGGACCCCGCACTTGAAGAGATTTAGGATGAGAATAAGATAGGGCTGTTTTTTCTCTGCACCTGGGTTTTCAAGACCCTTGGGCACTCTTTTCCTTGACCCATAATTGTACCCTTTTACTCTTCTTGGGGCAGTGGTATTGCGGTAGGTTATGAAGAGAGAAATTGAGTTCTTTGATAAAATCTTGCATGAAACTATCCTCCCTAATATTTTCTTTTGCTCCCTCACCTTCTGTCTCTGTGCTAATCTCTGATTCTTCTTTCCTTGATTCTGTTCACTCTCACTCTCCATTATCCTATATACACTTCACTCATTATCTACTGTTGCCTCTCCTAAACTCTTATTCATTTAGGTATCTATGTTCTGTTTTGATATTTTCTTAACCATGCAGCATACAGAACTTGATTCTGGAATTAGGGCAGAAATTTAATGTACCAGTTCTTGTCTTTTTTTGAGGACTCAGGATTTCTCTTTTCTAGTACCTACATGGTCCTACAAAATCTACATGAAATCCACATGAAATGGATTTGAATTTTATGTGACATGGATGGTGAATGCTAGAGAGAGAGGCTGTTTAGTAGTACCCCACTCTAATTTTAACATAACTGTACTTGTAAAAACTTCCTTCCTTCCTTCCTTCCTTCCTTCCTTCCTTCCTTCCTTCCTTCCTTCCTTCCTTCCTTCTTTCCTTCTTTCCTTCCATTCATTCCTTCCGTCTTTTCTTCCTTCCTTCCCTGGAAAAGACCTTCAGATTTTTTTCCAGCCACTGAGTGGACTTTTATTTATGGAGAATAGAGATGGCCGAATCAGCATTTTCAAGAAACTCCCACACGGTGAGATACATCATGCACAGTTTTTCCTTTTCAGAGAAAATCCGAAATTATGATGCTGTAGTTAAAAGCAGGGTGTCATAGTCCAGGTATGAGGCTTAATGCAACGTGTGAGTCTATCACTTAACTGTGCATACTTGGACTAGATACATAACCTTTCTGGCTCTCAGAGTCTTTTTTTTTTTTGATGGGGATTATATTACCCAATTTCAAAGGGTTTAGAAACCAATAATATATGTGGAGTGAAGAGGAGACTGCTTGGCAGATAATATTACCCATGCTCAATAAAGAGCAGCTGTTAGAATGCAAATTGGTTTTGGAAGGGTAGGAGGTCCTATTGATTCAAGTCTAAAGAATTCAGACCTTTTTTCAGTTTTTCTCCTTTAAGTTGAATCCAAATATTGTAGAAATTCAACAAGTGCATATTTCTGCCTCGGCTCTCTGACAACGTTTAATTTATTGTAATTGTATTGTCAATTAGCATTCATATGAGGATGAATGTCCTAATGTACTTTTGAGTATTTCCATCCTGGTGTTTTAGATTAAAAAGGGGAATTTTCAAAGCCTGTAGGAAGAATAGTGTTGTAGGAGCATGATAATTCAACTGGTGTTTACCATTGACAATTATTGATATAATATTGCACTAATATTCCCATATTAAATGCCCAGCAAAGGCACATTGCAGTTCATTAAGGGTAGGAAAGCGTGTCTCACTCACGTCACAGAGCAGAATTTTCTAATTTTAAATAGTTTCATTTAATTTGCCCCAAGTGTATTTGATGTCATGAGTAGCCTCAGATTTCTGCTTCAGAACTGTTCAGGAGTAGTTACATGGCTGAACTGAAGATGCTTTAGTGCTAGTGGTCGTGGCTTTGCCTCTTGCTTAAAATGAACTAAATCGCTGGGGCAATAGAAAACAGAAGGTTCAGGCATCCATCAGGAAGGACATAGGTGGACATAGAGAAAGGTTATTTTTTTCAAATTCCAGGAGCAGTAAGGGTGTACAATTTGAGACATTTAGGGAAATCAGCAGAGGATTATGGAGAGGAGAGAAAGGGCTCTGAAATCTGAAGAGAACATTTCTTAAATACTCAAAAAGGAACACAATTAGCTAGATAGAGAATAAATGTTTTATTACTAAAGTAAAGAATATGCTGGATTTAAGGAACTTATCTAAGAGAGTAGTTTGAGTGTGGTTTCAATGTACTCTTTCAATTTTTAATAATTATACTTACTAGGAATATACATGCAAATGTGACTGATATACACATATAGGTATGTATAAATGCATCTAAAATTCACTGCTTGTAATATGATTACTAAGTACTACTTATGACAACCTTACTACCAGTTTTTCACATACTTTCGAATATTATATGGATTTTTAAGTTGGAACAGGAATTTCTATTGTTTTTGGAACAAACGATGCTAGCATCAGGTTGCTGAGAAAATGAATGACAAAGAAATAGTGGGTACTGGGGAGAGTGGAGAGGCTAAATTCCCAAGGACACACCCCCATGAGGTGGCCTAAAAGCCACAATCCATGGCTGGGAGGGGCTTTGCACAATCTGGTGCAGCTCCAGTGTATTAAAACACATGGTTGTGAAGAAAAGAAAGACCTTGTAATCTTCTAGGAAAAATATGAACAGAATCAACTGTTTCCTATAGAAATGTATGAACTTCAAACTGATTTCAAAGTGAGTATGGAGATTGGGAAGGGCTGGGCCAATGATAGGGCTATTTATGAAAGATTTCTGTTGGTTTACAATTTTTAGTGTAAGATTCTATGTATGTTAGTTGTTACTTTTACTAATGCAAATTTACTATACTGAAGATAATAAAATTATAGTCAAAACCCATCTCCTTTGTTTTTAACTGTTCTGATAGAGGATAATATAGTGTTGTGGGTTTTCAAGTTGATTCTTTTTGGTTTGGGGAATGATGCTCAACCCACAGAGCTACACCAGTCAGGGCTTAGGCTTGATCCTTAAGGTTAACTCTACATACTGAAAGTAAGTCTATGGTATGTTCTCTTATAGATTTTAAAATTATATTAGAATGTGCAAAGAAGCAGAATTATTACGTTTATATTTTCTCACTTAACATATTATACACATGCCTCACTGTGTGTGCCCTCATATTATTTAGTATTTGCAGCATCTTAGCTTGTAGTAATCTGATTTGCATAAACATCTTCCTTTTATAGAACATTTTATATGTTTATATAAAGTGTTACTGTTATGAAAATCATGCATCATCTTCCATGAGACAATTTTCACTACCGCATTTCACCTTTAGAAAATGTTTAAGATTGGGTTCTAAAAAAAGGAATAGAAACATGTTTACAGTCCTGAAAAAATTTGTTAAAACGTTTCTGAAAGGATTACATGAAATCAAGTAGTGTGATTGCAATTTTAGAATTAATATAGTTTCCCCCCTTTCTATTGAATTGACTGGGGTGACACTGGCTAACAAAATTATACAACTTTCAAGCACACAATTCAACAACACATCATGTGTACCTTGTATTGTGTATTCAGCACCCCAAGTTAGTTTGGGTTTGCTGCCATTTATCCCCCCCATACCCTCCTCCACCGCACCCCCTACTTTCCCTTTCCCTGACAATCACCACATTGTTGTGTGTGGCCATGAGCATTCTGTCTTTTCTTTTTCCTGTTTGCTCAGTCTCCTCACTTCTCCCACCTAGCAGACCTCACCCTCAACACTTGTCAGCCTTTTCTCTCTGAGTCTGATTCTATTTTGTTTGTTCATTCATTTTGTTCATTAGATTCCACATATGTGAGATCATATGGTACTTGTCTTTCTCTGACTGGCTTCCTTCACTCAGAATAATGCCCTTCAAGTCCATCCATACTGATTCAGAGGGTAAGCTTTTCTTCTTTTTTACAGCCCAGCAGTATTGCATTGTATAAATGTACCTTAGTGAGGGTGAGGATGTGGAGAAAAAGGAACCCTGGTGCACTGTTGGTGGGAATGCAGATTGGTGCAACCATTGTGGAAATCACTATGGGGTTACCTCAGAAATTAGTAATGGAACTGCTTTATGACTCAGTGATTTTTCTTCTGGGAATTTATCTGAAAAAATCCAAAACAGTAATTTGAAAGAACATATGCCCACTATGTTCGTTGCTAACAAGCTGATAACTGCTAGATCATACTTAGGTAACTTTCTTTTAAATTTAATTTTCATTGTTGTTCAAGTACAGTTTTCTGTCTTTTACTTTCATCTCCACCCACTCACCCAGCCCTCCCCACCTCCCTCCCATTTCCACACCCTCTAGTTCTTGTCCATGTGTCCTTTATATTTGTTCCTGTAAACACTCTCCTTTTTCTCCTGAAAATCCCCTGAAATTCCCTTCCCTCTCCCCTCTGCTTCCTGTCAGCCTTTTCTCTATTTCAGTATCTTTGGTGATATTTTGCTTGTTTGTTTGTTTTGTTGTTCAGGTTAGTGTTAAAGGTGAGATGATATGGTATTTGTCTTTCACCATCAGGCTTATTTACCTTAGAATATAATTCTTTCCACATCCATCCATGCTGTTGCCAAGGGGAGGAACACTTTCTTTCTTTCCTTCTGTTGCATAGAATTCCACTGTGTAAATGTACCAGGATTGTTGGATCCATTCATTTAACTAATGGGCACCTAGGTTACTTCCAACTCTTGATTATTGTAAATTGTGCTACTATGAACATTGGTGTGTATACGTTCTTTTGCACTGGTGTTTCAGTGTTCTTAGGATATAATCCTAGCAGTGGAATTGCTGGGTGAAAAGGCAGATCCACTTTTAGTTTTCTTAGAAAATTCCATAGTGCTTTCCATAGTATCTTTTATTTTTTAACAAATGGTCATTGACTGATCCAAACACTTTATTGTGTTTGCTTTATACTCTTATTCTCTGGGTGACAATTTGTAGCTGAATATGGTGTTCACTGTGCAGTTTTTATAAGAATGTCTAGTGCCTTGGGAATGTAATGGAAATTGTTATTTTAAGGTAAGCATAAAGACATATATTATCATAAACAATCATACCTTTATTGTAAATAGCTTTTTGTTGGCTCTGAATGGTCTTCACAAAGATCAGGTTATTTTTAATTCTCACAGTTAGTGTCATTTTACTTTTTTTACCAGTTTAAGAAACAGATTATATGTATATATACACACACACTTAAGAAATAAATTTATGTTCTATGTACAGTTGAGGACACAACTATTCTTGAAAACTGATGTGTAGCTATGGAAAATAAACAATAGTTTGAGTACTTATTTCCAAACCTCATGGATAATGTGGCTGTCTTGTTAAGTGAGGGAATACTTACTAAAATTGGTAAGGGCACTTACCATAAGAAAGCTTTATATTTTGCAAATTTGACACTCACCTTAATCCTGTGGGATGAGCAGGTAGGTTATACACGAACATATTTAGTTTGCAATAAAGTCATATAAAAACAAGTTGTACAATATCAGATGGGGATGCATAGCATAAATAATTAGTAAATATGTAAATGAGTCTCAAGACTCTAGCCAAACTCAACGTATTAGTTCTATTCCTTACCTATGTGGTTGTTGCCAATTTGTAAGTGTAGTAATTGGAGTATTACTTTCTGAATCTACATCCCTTGCTCTGTGTCATCAGGGGGCCTCCTTCAAGAATGAGCAAAGGACTCAGAAGACTTTGATTTCCACAGGTGCATGAAGACAGCAGAAGGGCCAGCTCTGCTCCTTTGTCTCTTGATGCATTGGGAATACTTGAGTGTTGTAGCTGGGAGTCTGTGTTTAAATTCCAGACCCAGCATGTGACTTGACATTTTCTCTTTCAGCATGGATTGTCTTTCAGGAAAATAAGGATAATAAGATCTAACATGGACTGTTTCCTAGGACTATTTCTTCAACAGCTACTTTCTTTACATTAGTTCACTTGGTCATGCTAACAATACCCTTAAGTAGGTAGGTATTATAATTTATCACACACACCCATTTTTATTTTAAAGGATGAATGAAGAAAGAACCTAACTCAGCATGTGCATACTTGTTACATGTTAGTGTATAGCTAGGCACTTTTCCATACAGGTTTCCTCTCTTATAGGGAATGAATGAATTCATCTTTCTAGTTTTGTTTTATTGGGTTTATTGGGGTGACATTGGTTAATAAAATTATATAGACATCAAGTGTACAATTCTATAGTTCATCACCTGTATATTGTATTGTGTGTTTACCATCTGAAGTCAAGCCTCCTTCTATCACCATTTATTCACCCTTTAACCTCTTCTACATACCCCTGTGTCCACCTCTCCTTCCCTCTGGTAATCACCACACTATTGTCTGTGTCCAAGAGTTGTTTTTCTTAATCGTTTTACATTTTCAACCATCCACTGACCCACCTATCATCTGATAGCTGTCCATCTGCTTTCTGTATTCATTTTAAAGTCCCAATTCAATTCAGAGTTAAAAAAAATGGATAAGAAGCAATATTTTTCAAATGACTCTTTAAGTAGGGGTTATTTCTCCTTTTTGCAGATAACGTCATCTCATGATCAGTGACGGAATATGAGTTACTGCATTTCCATTTCATACGGATGGCAGCAAAGACCAATAAATTACAGGTTCTCTGGCTCAGTGTGGATGTGACTTCAGAATCCCCCTCATTAATTCACTCCAGGAAAAGTGATCTTCATTGTCAGTGGAGTTCAAAACTATTTCTCTTCCTTACTGTGTATGAATACTTCTCCTACATATAAGCTGTGGTCACTTTAAAGTATGGAATAATTTATTTCGTCCTGACTTCTGCCTGAGTTACCACTACAGCCTTCAAAAAATTTCTAATTTTTTATTCTCCTTTACAACAGAAGTGTGTAACCATCTTTTCACATGGATGCACCAACTGGTCAATGACTGTGATACAATGGTATCATAAAATGGTCCCAGGTGAATTTTTCTTTTACTCATAATTGCAATTATCATGTGCTTATTCTCGTGGCATTTAGTTTTTCCTTGGAAATCATGCAAAACCATAGCTTTGTAACTGAGTTCGTCTTCCTGGGGCTTTCACAGAATCCAAACGTTCAGAAAATAGCTTTTGTTATATTTTTGTTGAGCTACATGGCAACTCTTGGGGGCAACTTGCTAATTGTGGTGACCATCAGCAGCAGCTCAGTACTCCTGAGCTCCCCCATGTACTTCTTCTTGGCTTTCTTGTCCCTCATGGATGCCTGTTACTCCACCGCCATCACCCCCAAGATGATTGTGGACTCTCTTTCTGAGAGGAAGACCATCTCCTTTGAGGGCTGCATGACCCAGATCTTTGCTGGACATTTCTTTGCTGGAGCAGAGGTGATTGTCCTCACAGTCAAGGCCTATGACCGCTATGTGGCCATCTGCAAGCCCTTGCATTACTCTTCTATCATGAACTGGAGGCTCTGTGTCATTCTGATGGGAGTGGCCTGGACAGGGGGCTTCCTCCACTCCATAATACAAATTCTCTTTGTTTTACAGTTGCCCTTCTGTGGACCCAATGTCACTGATGATTTCGTGTGTAACTTGTACCCATTACTGGAGCTGGCCTGCACTGACACTCATGTCTTTGGGTTTTTTGTGCTGGCCAACAGTGGGTTTATATGCATCATAATCTTCTCTTTGTTGCTTGCCTCCTATGGAATCATTTTGTTCTCCCTGAGACTTCACAGTACTGAAGGGAAGCGGAAGGCTCTCTCTACTTGTGGATCTCATATCGCTGTTGTGGTTTTGTTCTTTGTTCCCTGCATAGTCACGTATGTCCGACCTCCATCCACTTTCTCCTTTGACAAAATGGTGACAATATTTTACACCATCCTAGCACCCTTGCTCAATCCTTTGATTTACACCATCAGGAATATGGAAGTGAAAAATGCCATGAGAAATGTGTGGAGCAGAATAATGGTAGTTTGTAATGCAAGATGAGACTGATTTGATGGAGTCTACACTCAGTGTGTGTTCTAAGACACAATGCAGCTGCTGAACATAGTTCTTGAAATGAAGAGTTAGAGTGGTCCAGGTTCCCTAAGTCTCCCTTGGCTTCAGCACTCTCAAAGCATCTCTGCTGCCTGAGGGGCAAATACACCATGGATTGCATTGAGGACAGGTTGGCAGAAGTTTCTATCTTGCTGGCCCCCTCACTATTTCCAAGGTTTTCTTTTCGAGATCCAAGGAAAAAAGCATAGAATTCCAAGGACTGATGAGTCAGTGTGTGGAACATGTACCCCTCCATCCCTCCTCTTCCTCACCACCTTTTTTTGCTGTCTATTTTACCTAATATTCCCCACTCAAGCATTTGGAACGCAACGTTTATGTCATAGGAGAAACTCCCAGGAATTTGGTTCTTCCCCATAGTTGGTGGGATTTACACCTGGGTTTTCAATGACCCTTGTCCATGATTCATAACTACACCTTCTCTCTGGGTTTTGGCAAGTGATATTGCAGTAGGTCATAAAGACAGAAGTTGAATTCTGTGATGAAATCTTGCATAAAACTGTCCTCTGTAGTATTTTCTTTGCTTCTCATCCTCTCTGGCTCTCTTTATGCTACCCTCTGATTCTTCTTTTTTTGGTTCGGCTCACTCTCACTGTCCTCCCTCCTGTACTCACTTCACTCATTCTCTACTCTTGCCTCTTGTAGGCTCTTATTCATTTAGCTATGTATTTTCTGCTTTGATATATGCTTCACCATGTACTATTCAGAACTTGATTCTGAAATTAGAGTATAAAATTAAGGTAACAATTTTTGTCTTTCTTGGAGGGCTCAGGATTTCTGTTTTCTAGGATCGACATGATCCTAGCAAGTCTTTGTAAATTCTACATGAAATGGATGTGAGTTGTATGTGACATGGATGGTAAATGCTAGAGAGTGAGGCTATCTAATATTACCCCACTGTAATTTTAACCTAACTGGTCTTGGAAAACCTTCCTTCCTTCCTTCCTTCCTTCCTTCCTTCCTTCCTTCCTTCCTTCCTTCCTTCCTCCCTCCCTCCCTCCCTCCCTCCCTCCCTCCCTCCCCTTCTTCCTTCTTTTCTTCCTTCACTATTTATTTACTTTTATTGTTGTCCAAGTACAGTTGTCTCTATTCCACCCCCTACTCCTCCTCACCCCAGATATCCCCACTCACCACCCACCTTTGATTCTACTCTTCCTTGATTTTGTCCACGAGTACTTTGTGCATTTTCCTGAGAACCCCTTTCCTCTCCCACCATTATCTCTCCCACCTCTCCTGCGTTGACTGTCAGGTCATTCTTAATTTCAGTGACTCTAGTTATATTTTCCTTGCTTGTTTGTTTTGTTGTTTTCACAGTAAATGAATGGGTCAAAAAACTATGATACATTTACATGATGAAATATTATGTAGCAGAAACAAATAAAGATTCCTATTCTTTGCCAAATCATGGATGGCACTGGAGAGCATTATGCTAAGTGACATAAGCAGGCAGTGAAAGAGAAATGCCACATGAATTTACCTCTAAGTAGAAAACAATTCTGTACCTCAGGTCAAAGTTCCCACATTGAATGGCCCAGGCACATAGGCACATTACCTTGTAAAAGAATGTGCAGGTCATATGAAATAACAATAGTGAAAATTATATGAATAATAAGTTTATACCACAAGAATAATATATAATCTATGATTGTGTTATTCAGTTGAAATGACACACAGCAATATAAGCAAATATGTGATAGAGGCATTTGTCAATCTGGGAGAAAATGGGAGACTTGTATTATCAAGTTTATTTGAACTGGTTTAAAATTTCAAAAGGTAAAAGTAAGAATAAAAAAGGGAAAATTTTATTCTTCACTACTGTGATGTACCCTCAAATCAAGAAGTTAGGAAAGTGCAGAAGTGTTAAGAAACATGTAGTAATTCAGTGACAAAACCTATGAAAGTGTTGGTCTGGTTTAATGTGTACTTTTTGTCAGAGGCTAAGTTCATGTCTTATGTCCCCGAGACTTCTCTTTGCTTATTGAAAAGAAAACAATGTAGAATTATATGACCTGGCTTTCATGGTTGTCCTACATCTTTCCATAATTTTATCTCTTAAAACTTTTTGATCAATGACACCAGTTTTTAGGCAGATGATCTCTATGTTTGATCTCTGTTATTGATCAAAGGAATATTTGTGGTCTTCCCATTTCTTTATCTTACAATACTGTCAGGGAACTTTCTTATTGTAGTGACTATTAAAAACAACAAGACCCATGTTTGGATAGATGGGAATCCCATCTATTTCTTCTATCTATCCTTTGCTGATGTCTGCCTCTGTAGAATGACAGCACCAAGATTGATTGTGAATGCCCTTTCTCAGACGAAGAAGATTTCCTACAATGACTACCTGACTCACGTCTTCACAGTCCACTTCTTTGGATGCATGGATTCTTTGTGCTCATCCTCGTGGCCTTTCGTTGCTACATCACCATTTGTAAGCCCTTGCAATACCCAATCATCATGAGCCAGAGAGTGTGTGGTGTGTTGGTGATTCTGGCCTGATGGGATCTTGTATCCACTCTTCAGCACAGATTTTCCTAGCTTTCCAATTTCCTTTGTGGCCCCAATGTTATTGACCACTATTCTTGTGACTTGCAGCCCTTTTTGAATCTTACCTGCATGGACACATATACGATAAACATGCTAGTTGTCTCTAACAGTGGGGCCATTTCCATGGTGAGTTTTATAATGCTGCTTATCTCCTAGGTTGTCATCATGTATTCTCTGAGAAACCACAGAATAGGAGAAAAGTGAAAAGCCCTCTCCACATGCACATTCCACTTTATCATGGTTTTCATACTTTTTGTTGCATCTGTATTGATATATACATACTAACCAACAACGTTTCCAGTAGACCAGATGATAGCTGTATTTAATACCATTGGGACATCCTTGCTCAACCCTGTGATCTATACTTTGAGGAATGCGAAGGTTTAAAATGCTGTGAAAACTTTATGGTGAAACGGAGTATGACTTCAGGTAATAAATTCTATATGGGGACTCAAATATATACCTCCTTAATATCTTAGTTTTGTTTCATGGGAAGGAAAAGTAAAATATTCTTTTGGGGAAATAAAGAACAAACCTGAGAGGATTGTTTTAGAATATCATTATTACTTAAAGTTCATAATCATTTTGAACAACCTGGTATGACCCTTGCTTGAATGCTATCAACATTTGGTCATACTCCTTAGATAATTTAGCTTCCTATGCCTTCCCTTTCTTCTTAGGAAAGAAAAGTCCTGACAAATGACAGAATAAATGTCTGTGCATGCATATGTGTATATGCACCAATTTTTTTCTATATTTCATTTTTGCCTTTATGAATGTAGTCATCCGAGCTAATCCCTAGAGCCTGGAAACTTACAGAGTCAAGGTGGCCATCTTGACAAGCTGATGATTAGAGAATATGTTCTGAGAAGTTACTGCTCTGGAAATCTGTGCCTGGACCTCCTCCAGTGGGTGTGTTTATAATGATGAACCCTCCAACTGCGATCAAAGCTAGAAACATCAGTGAAAACCTACACTGTCTCTGGTAAACCTCTCAAAATTAATTCTGTGTGAGGTGAGGGAGGAAGGAGTGTGATATTTGGACAAGACAGCACTGTCAGTGAGTCAATGGCTCTTTGGGGTCTTCCCACTGATCCTCACATAGGAGAGAAAGAGACAGTAGAGAATTTGGCAGCAGAAATATGTGAAGGTCAGGAAAGAAGGTAGGACAGAGAACAATGCATAAAGAAGAGAGAGAAATGGAGAAAGGAAAGTGGAAATGTCCAATTGGTAAAGAAGGAGCTTATGCTTTCTTATTTCTTGAGTATTACTTTTGGCTCTTGGCTCTTGTTTATTTGGCTATCAGAAAGTAAGTTTTGTTTTTGTTGTTTGGTTTTATAGTATCTCAAAAGTCGAAATTCAGATTTTTGGAGAAGAATATTGTATGAAAATTGAGGCCCTGCACTTCACAAATTTGGTCTTTTAGTTTCACAGGAGAATATTTTAAAATGTGTGTTTTCTTATGGAAGACAACCTAATCCATGTGTATAATTCACAGCTCCCACCAACTCCACTTCAACTTCATAATCTCATAGTCGACTACTGACATACCATTTCAGTAACTGGGTTTTTAATTATCATCAAATTCTCACCAGAAATTATTACTCCTAGTCATCTGGACTAATGAGAAAAGGACACAATAAGCTCGTAAGTATGAGAAGCATTTCCATGAACTGAAGGCAAAATTTAATGTTACAACAAAGATTGCTGATAGTTCTGGTTCAGGGAAGTGGTGGCAGAATAAATATTTTAGTCCCAAATGGGACACTTGTCAGAGCTCTCAATATCATATAAGCAAGCAGCTATTTGGTTTCATAGTACTTTCAAATGAACAGTTTTCTGAATTTCTTATATTTCTGTTTTGAGAGAACTTGAATCTGGCCTTATGAAGATTATACTTAAGTGTAATTGATTCTCAAGTAACCAAGATACTCAAAATAAAACATCAATTCTTACCTCTTGGTATTCCTTCAAATTTATTGTAGTGTGAAAAAATTTATTTGTAACTAAATGAAACCTCAGAAAGCCTCAGGAATTTCCTTCTCATGATTAAATAATACAGAGGCCAGATATTTTTATATTTGAGAGAAGGGCTTGATTAGAAAAGCAGCAAGGGATAAGGGGACAGCCACATACAAAGGAGTACCCATCAGACTGTCAGCTGATTTCTCAAAAGAGACCTTACAGGCAAGAAGGGGTTGGAAAGAAGTACTCCAAGTCATGGAATCCAAAGACCTACAGCCAAGATTGCTTTACCCAGCAAAACTTTCATTTAGATGGAAGGACAGATAAAGTGCTTCTCAGATAAGGTCAAGTTCAAGGAGTTCATCATCATCAAGCCCTTATTATATGAAATGCTAAAGGGACTTATAGAAGAAAGAGATGATGAAAAATATCAACAGTGAAAGGACAGCAAACACACAGTTATTAACAACCACACCTAAAACAAAAGCAAACCAAGAGGACAGCTAGATCAGGAGTGGTACCATAGAAATGAAGAACACATGGAGGGTTAGAAACAGGGGGGTGGGAGGAGGAGAAGGGGGGAGAAGGCACAGAAAATAGCATAGATGGTAGGTAGAAAATAGAGAGGGGGAGGGCGAGAATAGTGGGGGGAATATAGAATCTAAAGAAGTTGAGACACGTGGTTATAAACTAAGGGGGGGAGAATAGTGGGCGACGAAGTGTGCCGGTGCAGGGGAATGAGGGGGGGAATAGAACAACTGTAATGGTATAAACAATAAAATATATTAAAAATATAAAAAAAGAAAAGGTGAGAGAACATAATGGAATAAATAGACTGGAATCACAGGATGAAGCACAGCTTGGTTAAAGACATATACAACACATTAATGTTTCCTGAAGACCAGCAAATTTAGAAAGTCCTCTAGGATGCAGTGAAACTTGGAGCTGTGACTAGTTTGATATTTGACTCAAGCAACACGTTGCAGAAAGATCGCATAAAGGCCAAAATAATAAAAGGGTTGGAGAGCTACAGAAATGACTGTGAACCAGGATGCCCCAACCTGGGCAAGCATGAGATTGTGTGGCTGTTCCTCTACTCGATTTGATAATCATCAAAGAATAGAAGGAATGGGAGGAAGGAGAGTGAAATATACTAAAAGAAATATTGTCCAATTCCCCCCCCCAAATTAATTAATCAATTGTTTTACTACAAATTCTATTGATTCCTTTTTAGCGGGTAGGGAAAGAGAAAGAGAGGGGGAGAAATATCAATGTGTGTTTGCCTCTCCATGGTCTCCACTGGGGACCAGGCCTGCAAACAAGGCATGTGCCCTGACTGGGAATTGAAGAAGTGAGTGTTTGGTTTGCAGCTCACACTCAACCCACTGAGCTATATCAGCCAGGGCAAGTTTTCCCCAAGTTTAATAGAGGGTGGAAATGGATAAAACCAAGAATCTCACAAATCCCAAGGATAAAATTCATGGAGGAAATTACAATTAAAGGTAACTTATAATAAATTGGTCAAAAGCTGCAGCAAATTGTTAAAAGGAGCTAAAGAGAAAAGGCATGGTGCACAGAGAAAGAAAGATAAAAATTACAGCAGAATTCTCACTTGAAACAATGTAAACTAGGAAAGAATAGAGTGATGTCTTTCAAACACTTGAGTTTACAGGTGGTTGGTTTTGTCACTTTTCACAACTGGAATGGAAGTAGAAGTGCAAAAATAACAGATAAAAGGCATTTGCTTCTGTTCCAAGATCCCATAGACCCCCAAGGTTACATTTTGCCAATGCCAATTCCAAAATGGAAAAGAGCAAAGTCATGATGAGTTGAAATCCAGGCAAAGTTCATTCCAATGTGAGAGCACATTTCATTGTGGATTCCTGGATGTCATCAGAGGGAGCTTTAATCCCCTGTTTCCAGATATTCTCTACAACCTGATTCTCAATATCACTCAGGATGAGTTAACTTTTCATACTGATATGACAGTGACCTGCCTGCATACTCAGTGTGCTAGCACCTTTCTCTGATGTCACTCAGCAAGAATAGAAATCTTGGCAGTTGTTAATTCTTTAGTCTTACTTCAGTCACTGGGAACAGTAGGTTATTTCTGTTCTAGCATGGTCTGCTGGGAAATAATCAAAAACAGAATTTTGAAAATATTTTTAGGTAACGGAAGTTTTGCCTCGATCATCCACCATCCCTTGTTTTTTTTTTTAGGAAATTTTCCTTCTCTCCAAAGCTGTATATTTTTTAACTTGGTCTAGTATCCTGCCCTTTACTTTGTTTTCTCCTCTCACACTTCTTGCCTTATTCTGGAAACATTCTTCACCATCTTAGTGGAAGAATTCAGCGAAACCCCTTCGATGGTCATTATTTTCTACTGCTGTCCAAACCAAACAAAAAAGTGACAATATTAAAATTTTTAAAACATATTTTAAGACAAATACCATATGATCTCACCTCAAAGTGGGACCTAACCAAGAAAACAAACAAGCAAGCAAAATATAACTGGAGATATTGGAGTTAGGACAAGTAGACAGTAAACAGGGTGGAGATGGGAGGGAATGATGGGGTGAAACAGGTCAAGGGTTTTCAGGAACAATTATGAAGGACACATGCTCACATACAAGGCAGGTTGAAATCAGGGGAGCAAGTTGAAGATGGTTGTTATGAGGGGGAAGGTTGGGGGCAACTGCAGACCACTGTACTTGAACAATAAAACAAAAAGTTAAATGAAAAATAAAAACAAATATAGAAAGGGATTACATGTCTATGTGCATTCATACCTGCAATTACAATTACAGGACTGTGGAAACCCTATTTATATAATTAATTAGATTTAGGCAAGCAAAAAAGATAGGATGCCACTCTTTATCAGAAATGTGTGTTAGGTTAAAAAAATAAATGCAGAAAAAATTGGTGCATTTTCATTTTTTCATAACCTTATTTGTGCTTGTTCCTGAGGTAATTTACTATTATTTTTGAGCTGTGGTTGTTGTGTCTGAGTTCATGTTCACATTTTGGAAAAGAAGCTAGGATTCCCATTATAGATATACGAATGTCCTTCTCCATCATGTTTCATATGCAAAAGGAAACCAAAGTGAAAATATAAAACAAATAAGAAGACATTCTCTCTAAGTCTTGACTAACTTGTTCACTAATATTTTAGAGAAAATATTCACATATGAGCAACAAATCTGAATGCATCACTGATTTGTAAACATAAACATTATGCTGATTGGATGTGACAGTAAGCTATACTATCATATCCCTGATGGGCAGAAATGTCAGAAATGACCCTGAAATGGCATTAAGCTTTTCAGCTTCTCAAATGCTGAGGTTTAGGGTGATAAATTATTTTGTCTGAATATTAAGGCTGAACCCGAACTTCACAGAATATTTTTAAAAATTCTGCAAGGTATTCATATTTGAGAAACAGTTGTTCACATACTGAAATAGTGACCTTAAATGCCATGTATGTAAACAATGGCACTGTGCTGGTGCTCTGAATGACAGGAAAGTGAGGAGAGGGATGTCAGGAAGGTATTTTGTGTAAAGGCAGAGAGTTGCCATGAAGTCAATTATGGGGAGAAAAAAAGAGGGTTCAGACATAGTTCATGCCAGGGCAAAGCATTGGACCCAGAGATGCCATTCAAGGTGACTGATGTAGTATGTTCAGACAACTCACTATGTTGGGGGAATTGTGTCAGCAAGTAGGAGCCATTTTCAGTAGCTCAATGGTAAGATTCATCTCCAATGCTTCCTGCCAAAAAATATTGGGTTGTTACGAGAAGTTATCACTGGAGAATTGATAAAAAAAAGTGCCCGTTAATGTTGAAGTAGTTTTGGCACCAAGCATTCTAAATAATTAAAGCATTGCATCAGCCTTGGAGACCATGAATCCATGTCGAAAGGAGATAGTGACCACAATTTGCCTTGTAGAACAGGGAATCTAATTTTCCTTCCCTGCTTTGTGAGCCAAAGGCTGGGCTGTAGTTCAGGCATCTGTAACTAAGGCTGATGTAAACAATACATCACCATCATTGCCTCAATATAGCTCATGACTGCCTAAGGAGTAACACCTCAGAGAGACACTTGGCATATGTGTGTAAAAGTCTATACATCAGCTAACAAGTCAGGTTGGATTTTGAAAAAATCGAATGCTTATTTTTTAGACCACTTTCATATTTAGCAGCACTATTGAATGGAAGGTACAGAGAATTCCCATATACCTTGTGTATACATAGCCTCATATACACATGCATAGCCTCCTCCCATTATCAATGTCCCCTACCAATGCACTACATTGTTACTCCTGGTGAACCTACATTGGCACATCATAATCACCCAAGTCCATAGTTTATCTTAGGCTTCTCTCTTGGTGTTGTGCATTCTGTGAGTTTGAGCAAATGTCTAATAACATAAATTTATCATAATTATATTCCACAAAGTATTTGCCCCGCGGTAATAATCCTCTGTGCTCACTTATTCCTCTACTCCCCCTATCCTGCCAATCTTCATGTTGAATTATTAAATGCAATACAAGATGAAGTCAAATCTATATTTTATTAGGCCATCTTTTTGAGCTCTTTACTTTTAAGGAATTTCTTGCAGGCTAAAGGACATGCAGAGTCAAGATTCTGGAGGTTCAAGTATTTCTAGAGCTCTGCAACAAATCAGTAAGAGAATAGAGGTGATGCATCTTGTAATTATTTTTTTAAACGAAGATCTTGTTTCAGTTGGCTATGCTTTTGAGCCCAAGCTAAATTCTGGAGAGCAGAGAAATTTATGGTGTAATGCAATACTCTGAGGTTCTTAATTTTCATGCCTCTCTCAACATCCAAAAGTCCCCTTTAATTAACATAGGTATACAAGCTTAGATGAAACATTTTTATTTTATTTAAAAACATTTTTATTTTCTATTTTTAATTCAGTATAGTTCAAGTACAGTTTTCTATTTTTTACTCCCATCTCAGCCCAGCCACCCATGCTCCCTACCTCTCTCCCATTCCCCCCTTCTTAGTTTTTCTTCCCGTGTCCTTTATACTCATTACTGCAAATTCTTCTTTTTTCCCCCTGAAATTCCCTCCCTTCTCTCTTCTGGTCACTTTCAGGCTGTTCTATATTTCAGTGTCTTTGGTTATATTTTGCTTGCTTGTTTGCTTTGTAGTTTTGGTTTCTGTTAAAGTTGGTACCATATGGTATTTGTCGTTCACCCCCTGGCTTATTTCACTCAGCATAATGCTTTCCAGTTCCATTCATGCTACTGCAAAGGGTAGGAGATCCTTCTTTCTTTCTGCTGCATAGAATTCCATTGTGTAAATGCACCATCGTCTTTTGATCATTCATTTCCTGATGGGCACGTAGGTTGCTTCCAACTCTTGGCTATTGTGAATTGTGCTGCTATGAACATTGATGTGCATAGGTTCTTTTGATTGGTGTTTCGGGGTTCGTAGGATATAATCCTAGCAGTGGAATTGCTGGGTCAAAATCATAACTATTTTGAGTTTTCCTGGAAAATTCCATACTGTTTTCCATAGTGGCTGCACCAGTCTGCAATCCTACCAACAGTGCACTAGGGTTCCTTTTGCTTTACAACCTCTCTAAAACTTGTTATTTGTTGCTTTGTTTATGATGGCCATTCTGACTGGTGTGAAGAGGTATGTCATTGTGGTTTTAATTTGCATGTCTTTGATAGCTAGCAATATTGAGCATCTTTTCATCCTGATCGTCTGTATATTGTCCTTGGAGAAGTGTCTGTTCAAGTCCTTTCTCCATTTTGTAATTTGGTTAATTGTCTTCTTAATGTGGAGTCGTGTAAGTTCTTTATATATTTTGGAGATTAAACCCTTGTCTGAGGTATCATTGGCAAATATGTTTTTTCTTGCGGTTGGTTCCCTGTTTATTTTAATACTCTTTACTCTAGCCATGCATAAGATTTTAATTTTGATGAGATCCCACTTGTTTATTTTTTCCTTTATATCCCTTGCTCTAGGGCACATATCAGTAAAAATGTTGCTGTGTGAAATATCTGGGATTTTCCTGCCTGTGTTCTCCTCTAGGACTTTAATGGTGTCACAGTTTATATTTCAGTCTTGTATCCACCTTGAATTTATTTTGGTGTATGGTGTAAGCTGGTGCTTGAATATCATTTTTTTTTTTTGCACGTGGCTGTCTAGTTCTCCCAACACCATTTGTTGAAGAGAGTGCTTTTACTCCATTTCATGTTTCTGTCCCCTATGTGAAATATTAATTGACCATAGACTCTTGGCTTTATTTGTGGGCTCTCTGTTCTGTTCCATTGGTCTATGTGCCTGTTTTTATGCTAGTACCAGGCTGTTTTGATTACTTTGGCCTTGTAATACAGTTTGGTATGAGGTTTCGCGATACCTCCTACTTTGTTCTTCTTTCTCAAAATTGCAGCTGCTATTTGGGGTCGTTTATGGTTCCATATAAATTTTTGAAGTGCTTGTTCTATGTCAGTGAAATACGCCACTGGTACTTTAATAGGTATTGCATTGAATCTGTAAATTGCTTTGGTTAGTTTGGACATTTTGATGATGTTAATTCTTCCAATCTATGAACACGGTATATGTTTCTATTTATTTGTATCCTCCTTGATTTCTTTCTTCAGTGTTGTGTAGTTTTCTGCCTACAGGTCTTCAACTTCCTTGATTAGGTTTATTCCCAGATATTTTATTTTTGTTTTTGCTATATCGAATGGGATTTTTTTCTTGATTTCTGCTTCTGCTGTTTCATTGTTGGTATACAAAAAATGTCTTTGATTTCTGGATGCCTTTGATTTTTCTGGACATTACACTATCATGTCATTTGCAAAAAAATGCCAGTTTTGTTTCCTCCTTTCTGATTTGGAAGCCTTTATTTTTTTTTCTTGTCTGATTGCTATCGCTAAAACTTCCTATACTATATTGAATAGAAGTGTTGAAAGTGGACAACCTTGACTTGTTTCTGATCTTAGTGGAAAAGATTTTAGTTTTTGCCCATTGAGTTTGATGGTTGTAGGTCTCTCATATATGGCCTTTATTATATTGAGGAATGCTCCCTCTATTCCAACTTTGCTGAGTGTTTTTATCATAAATGGGTGTTGTACCTTATCAAAAGCTTTTTTTCTGCATCCATTGATATGATCATGTGATTTTTATGTTTGCCTTTGTTTATGTGATGTATTACATTTACTGATTTGCGAATATTGAACCACCCTTGCATTCCTGGTATCTATCCCACTTGGTCATGTTGTATGATCTTTTTAATGTCTTGTTGGATGCGGTTTGCCAATATTTTGTTGCGGATTTTATAGTCTATGTTCATCAGCAATATTGGCCTCCCATTTTCTTTCTTTCTTGTGTCTGTATCTGATTTTGGCATTAGGATGATGCTGGCTTCATAAAAAGAGTTTAAAAGCTTTTCATCATTTCGTATTTCTTGGAATAGTCTGTGAAGAATAGGGTTTAGGTCGTGCTTTGTAGAATTCTCCTGTGAAACCATCAGGGCTAGGGCTTTTGTGAATTGGGAGGGTTTTTTTTGATTATTGCTTCAAGTTCATCTGCTCTTATTAGTCTGTTCAAGCTTTCTGGTTCTTTTTTGTTGAGTTTTGGAAGATTATATTTTTCTAGAAATTTGTCCATTTCACCTATGTTTTCAAATTTCTTGGGAAACAATTCTTCAGAGAAATTTCTTACAATACTTTTGTATTTCTTTGGTGTCAGTTGTAATCTCTCCTCTTTCGTTTCTGATTGTGTTTATTTGGGTCTCCTCTCTTCTTTGTTTCCCAGGTCCACACTCAATCCACTGAGCTACACCACCCAGGGCTTTCTCTTCTTTTCTTGATGAGCTGGCTTAAAGGCTCATCCATTTTTTATTATCTGTTCAGAAAACCAGCTCCAGGATTCATTGATCCTTAGAATTGTGCTTTTAGTGTTTATGTCATTTAATTCTCCTCTGATGTTTTTTGTTTCCTTCCTTCTTCCTGCTTTGGGTTGTCTTTGTTGTTGTTCCTCGAGTTCTTGTAGGCGTAGGCTGAGGGTGCTTGTTCAAAATGTTTGTATCTTTTTTAGGTAGGCCTGTATTGCTATGAACTTCCCTCTCAGGACTGTCTTTGCTGTGTCCCATAAGTTTTGGGTTGTTGTGAGCTCATTTTCATTTGTTGTGAGAAACTTTGATTTCTTTCCTAACTTTATTCTTGACCCACTCATTGTTTAGTAGCATGCTATTCAATGTCTATGATTTTGAGTGTTTTGGTTTCTGTTCCTTTGGGGTTGGTTTCCAGTTAAATCCCTTGTGGTTGGAGAAAATGCTTGGGATGATTTCAATTTTCTTGAGTTTGTTGAGGCTTGTTTTGTCTCCTATTCTGTGGTCTATTTTTGAAAATGTTTCATGTGCATTTGAAAAGAATGTGTGTTTAGCTTCTTTGGGATGAAGGGCTCTATATATATCAGTTAAGTCCATTTCATTTATGGCGTTGTTTAATGCCACAATATCTTTGTTGATATTTTGTTTAGAAGATCTGTCCATTTTCGACATGGGGTGTTAATATCTCTTACTATAATTGTGCTGTTGTCTATATCTTTCTTGAAGTTCTCTAAGACTTTGTTTGTGTATTTGGATGGTCCTATGTTGGTTGCACATATATATATAATGTTTATGTCTTCTTGGTGGATTCTTCTCTGGTTCTGTCTGTATGGACCTTTTTTTTTTAAGTCTATTTTGTCTGATATGAGTATTGCTTCCCCAGCTTTTTTCCCCTGTTCATTTGCTTGGGAAATTTGTTTTCTGCTCTTCAGTTTTAGTCTGTTATGGTCTTTTGTCCTGAGTTGGGTCTCTGGTAGGCAGCATATGTGTGGGTCATGCTTTGTTATCCATTCAGCTATTCTATGTCTTTTGATTGGAGCATTAAATCCATTTATGTTTAAGGTTATTATCGATAGGTACTTATTCATTGCCATTTGTGTACCTGTGTTCCTCTCTGTCTCTCTTCTTTGTTTTCTTAAAGCAGTCCTTTTAGCATCCCTTGCAGAGCTGGTTTGGTGGAGGTGTATTGTTTTAGACTTCTTTTATCTTGGAAGCTCTTTATTTGGCCTTCCATCTTGNGCTGAGGGTGCTTGTTCAAAATGTTTGTATCTTTTTTAGGTAGGCCTGTATTGCTATGAACTTCCCTCTCAGGACTGTCTTTGCTGTGTCCCATAAGTTTTGGGTTGTTGTGAGCTCATTTTCATTTGTTGTGAGAAACTTTGATTTCTTTCCTAACTTTATTCTTGACCCACTCATTGTTTAGTAGCATGCTATTCAATGTCTATGATTTTGAGTGTTTTGGTTTCTGTTCCTTTGGGGTTGGTTTCCAGTTAAATCCCTTGTGGTTGGAGAAAATGCTTGGGATGATTTCAATTTTCTTGAGTTTGTTGAGGCTTGTTTTGTCTCCTATTCTGTGGTCTATTTTTGAAAATGTTGCATGTGCATTTGAAAAGAATGTGTGTTTAGCTTCTTTGGGATGAAGGGCTCTATATATATCAGTTAAGTCCATTTCATCTATGGCGTTGTTTAATGCCACAATATCTTTGTTGATATTTTGTTTAGAAGATCTGTCCATTTTTGACATGGGGTGTTAAAATCTCTTACTATAATTGTGCTGTTGTCTATATCTTTCTTGAAGTTCTCTAAGACTTTGTTTGTGTATTTGGATGCTCCTATGTTGGTTGCACATGTATATACAATGTTTATGTCTTCTTGGTGGATTCTTCTCTGGTTCTGTCTGTATGGACCTTTTTTTTTTAAGTCTATTTTGTCTGATATGAGTATTGCTTCCCCAGCTTTTTTCCCCTGTTCATTTGCTTGGGAAATTTGTTTTCTGCTCTTCAGTTTTAGTCTGTTATGGTCTTTTGTCCTGAGTTGGGTCTCTGGTAGGCAGCATATGTGTGGGTCATGCTTTGTTATCCATTCAGATATTCTATGTCTTTTGATTGGAGCATTAAATCCATTTATGTTTAAGGTTATTATCGATAGGTACTTATTCATTGCCATTTGTGTACCTGTGTTCCTCTCTGCCTCTCTTCTTTGTTTTCTTAAAGCAGTCCTTTTAGCATCTCTTGCAGAGCTGGTTTGGTGGAGGTGTATTGTTTTAGATTTCTTTTATCTTGGAAGCTCTTTATTTGGCCTTCCATCTTGATCGAGAGGAGAGCCTTGCTGGGCAAAGTAGCCTTGGTTTTAGGCCTCTGTTTCTCATTACTTGAAATATTTATTGCCATTCTCTTCTTGCTTGCAGTATTTCCATTGAGAAGTCAGCAGCTAACCTTATTGGGGCTCCCTAGTATGTTACTTCCTTCTTCTCCTTTGCTGCCTTTAAGATTCTGTCTTTGTCTTGGAATTTTGGCATTTTAGTGATGATGTGTCTTGAAGTGGTCCTTTTTGGGTTCCTCTTGATTGGGACTCTCTGTGTTTTCTGGATTCATGTGACTTTTTCTCTCATCAAATTAGGGAAGTTTTCCATAAACACTTTTCCAAATAAGTTTTCTGTTCCTTGCTCTTCCTCTTCTCCTTTCGGTATCCTTATTATTTGGATATCATTATGTTTCATATTGTCTTGCATTTCTTTTAATTCCTCTTCATTCTTTCTCAGCCTCTTGTCCATTTCTTGCTCTTTCTGGGAGGTTTTTCCTACTTTGAGCTCCAACTCAGTGATCCAATCCTTTGCATCTTCGATTCTGCTTTTGATTCCTTCCACTGTGTCGTTCAGTTTAGAAATTTTATTCTTCATTTCCTCTTGGCCCTTCCTGATAGTTTCTATTTCCTTTTTCATGTTGATGTAGTTTTCGGTGGGTTCATTGTAGTTCTCCTGTAGTTTCTGGTAGCTCATTGTGAGCTTTTTGACCTTCCTGATAACCAGTGCTTTGAATTCAATGTCTGATAGTTGACTTGCCTCTATTCCATTTACCATTGTTCCCGAGGCTTCCTCCTTTCCTATCATTTGGGGATTGTTTCTTTGTCTTCCCATTGTTTTTGAGTCTCTTCTTGTTAGCTTCAGGTTCTTAAATTGATTTGTTCTGGCTTCTTGGGTTAATGATGTGAACTTCTGTGGTGTAATACCTGGAGATTCAGTGGTATAGTCTTCTGATCTTCCAAGATCACTGGTCTTGGGCTGTCCTTTAAGTTGGCTCTGTGTTTGTGGTTTGGTGGTTTTTTGTCTTTCCATTTTGGGTCCTTTCCACCAGCTTGTTAACTGATGATCCCTTTGTCCACCATCTGTTTTAGTTTGTTGTACTGCTGAGGGCAGGTTGTGTTGAAGCTAATTCTTTCATGTGTACAAGGTTTTGAGGATTCTCTTTTGCTCTTGTTGAGTTGTTTATACTGGGCAGTTTCTCCGCTATTTAGTTGTACTTCCAGATAGGACTTGGATTGAGGTTTGTGTGGTTTCCACTCCCTCCTTCCATTTCTTCTGTTATTATCTGTTCGTGGTTCCTTTGTTGTTGGGTTTCCTCTTCCAGTGGGTATCCTGATGTTCACCGCTTCCAGATATTCTTTTTTGCATGTGTAATCAGTTGG
The DNA here is from genome assembly GCF_014824575.4 of Sturnira hondurensis. Classification (NCBI taxonomy): domain Eukaryota; kingdom Metazoa; phylum Chordata; class Mammalia; order Chiroptera; family Phyllostomidae; genus Sturnira; species Sturnira hondurensis. The sequence continues at coordinate 10,592 of NW_028080748.1, read as the reverse complement.
CAGGGAACGCAAAATGGTTTATGACAGCGGGAAAGTATTCTATGATATTTACAGTAGCAGCCAGTAGAGAAGAGATAGGAGATTTTTGGCTATTATATTGTTAATGGTAATCTTCAATCCAACTAACCACTTTTAAGAAAGGATGGACATAAGATAAGACTCTAATTGGGGAGCATAGGCTTGTGAGTTGGATCTACAAAGCAGTGAGGTTGTGAGAAGCCAGATTCTCAGGTAAGGTGAGAGCAAAGGGTAATAAATAGGTGTAGTGTGTGAGAGAATAGAGTTAAAGACCCTATAGAAATAGAGTTCAGGAAACTGTGAAGTGGACTAAGATCTGGGAGGGGTATTGTGAAGTATTTACAATTGTATGGAACAGCTATTATTTACAATAATATTAGAGCAACAATCATATGACGGAATCTATGTAATCTGTCTGAATAGGGGATCTAGAACTTTGAGTAGTGTGCTGAAGGAACACAAATGATGTGAAGTGTAGAAAATTAGCAATACACTGTGGAAGAGAGAACAGGGGAAACCTGTCAAATGATACAATACTACCAGCCAAGTCAAAGAAGACTATACAGAAAGAGGAGGAATACAAAGATACTATTAAAATAAAAGTTGTAAGAATATGGAAAAATAATAGAAATATGCAGCAACCTGTAGTTTCTCAGCTATAGCAAAGTGAAATTTGTCTCTGTCTCTACTGTTGGGATGCCCCCTCTTTGGGTCCAATTCTGGTCTTTTCACAGTTCCAAGTTGTTTGTCTTTCTTGTGGGTAAAAAAAAAAAAGCAGGAGAAGGGAGGAAGAAGTGATAAGTCTGGAAAGAAAAGAAGAAGAAATAAAAGAGCAAAGCAGGAAAGAGAGAAAAAAGTTATTGAAAAATAAAACAATAATAAAATTAAAAATATAAGATTACCTAAAAAAATATCGTCTTTTGTTGGTTTCAAACAGGCCAAACCGGTTTTTCTAGTATCTCTGGCTGCAGCAGGCTGAGGGGCGATTGGTGTGGCCTTTCTCCCTTCCTGATGTATACTCAGCCAGTCCTGTGGGCACTCTCCCAAGAGCTAGTCTGGTGCCTCTCCCCAGCACCCCATGCAGGGGACCCAGGTCCTCTTTAGAGCACTCTTGTCTCAGGGGCCATGGCTGTGGGCTGGGGTGTGGGCACATGTATGGCCAGGCTGCTTGAGTCCTGCAGCTTTTGGCTCCAACCCTTCCCAGTGCTATGGGGGAATGCAAGGCCTTCTGCCCCACCTTGGGATCACTGCCAGGCTGGGTGGGGAGTAGGCCAAGCAGTTGTCACAGGAGAATACTTCAAATAGTTTACTTTTTGAGAAATTCTTTCTACTCAAGNCTGTGGGTTGGGGTGCGGGCACATGTATGGCCAGGCTGCTTGAGTCCTGCAGCTTTTGGCTCCAACCCTTCCCAGTGCTATGGGGGAATGCAAGGCCTTCTGCCCCACCTTGGGATCACTGCCAGGCTGGGTGGGGAGTAGGCCATGCAGCTGTCACAGGAGAATACTTCAAATAGTTTACTTTTTGAGAAATTCTTTCTACTCAAGCCTGCTGCTCAGTACAGCCCAATTCTCCAGCTGCCAGGTTACTATCAGAGTCAGAGCCTGACACTGGGACTTTCAATTTTCCGAAGCAGGTGACCACAGACTCCATATGTGATCACGGCCCTTGCATTTGCCTCTTTGTCCTTATTCCCCTCTCTGCAACATCAAGCAACCAGGTCTCTCCTGATGTTGCCTAGACCCTGCTTGGCTGGGGAGAGAGGGAGCTGATGACCTGGCTCTCTCCCAAGGACTCTGAAGCAGGCCTGTGGCTCCCAAAGAGTACCTGGTAGACACGGCAGCAGGTGCTAAGTGTGGGCCCAGGCTGCCTCGGCCCCTGTCTCTGCATTGTTCCTTGGGACCCTACTGTCCTGCAGCTCTCTCCTTACTGTCTAGTTTTTCAGTGTCTGCTACAATTTCTGGTCTCTTATTTTTATATATGCTGGGGTACTGTTGGCTGTTTGCTCTGTCCCTCTGTAGATTGGCCAGGTTTTTCTTCCATGTGTGGGGGGAAGTCCAATCAGCTCCATTCTACTCTGTCACCATCTTCCCTCCCTACCCAAACTAATAATTCTGACATGTGTGGAGTGTGTTATGTGTGTATTAAATAACTTACAAATAGTCCCTTTGGTAAGAAAAAAACAAATTTGTGCTTCATGGTTAAAATAAAAACATATTCTCATTCTTTTAAAGAGTTCATTGATCTGGGTAGCACAGGTACAGCCTCATAGGAATAATGCAATTTTAACAGTCATGGTCAAATGTCATCCATTTCACAGTCAGTGATGATAATGTGCACTTAACACCTGCTTTGTATCTACTTTGTGCCATTTACTGAGCTAGTAGTGACTTCACTCTCACAGCCATTTTTTGGAGCCAACTTATCTTCATTTTACAGCAAATAGTCAAGGTTTCAGAGGTTCAGAGCATTTGAGGGAATTACATTTGCTGTTTAAGCCAATGTAAGGCAAGGGTCACAGCCTACTGATGTACATCAAACAGCTTCTTTACTCTTAGTTATTTCATCTGTTGAATAAGGATGATAGCCTCCGACTAAATCTTGATATAAAAATTAAATATGTCTGGCATTTGATAAGCACTCAAAGAAATGTTGGCTTCTAGACTAGAAATTGTCTCACTACAGATAACTGTCTTCTGGTGATGTGGTCTAAACACTTTGGAGTAATTCAAGTCCACCAGAAAATTCAATCGAATCTGCCTTCATAATACATTAACAGTGTTTAAAAATTATTAAACATTGATTAAACATTGATCACCATGAATGGTGGACTGGTTAAAAACCCAAACTATGGCAATGGCGAATTTAAAAGTCATATGGTTAGTTACCCAGCTAAATGTTTAACTTATACAATACCAAATATACAAACTCCATATTAAGTTCATTTGTTACCAAATATCCAAATTCATAAATGACCAACTTTTCTCCCCTTTGCCATGAAGTTTTATTTTCATGTGGACTTAAGGAGGGAATTACACATTAAAGATTAATGCTATAAAAGTTCTCAAAGTTCAGTTAAATTATATGAAATAATTGGCTTTCTGGCAAAATCTCCTAATGATGGTGAAATACCCCTGAGGTCTAATTAGCAACACCTAAGGAAAGCCATGGAATTTGCCTACAAAGGATATGCAGTAGCACTCTCCTAAGGCCTGGGAGAAGGGCCTCATCCAGAGGTGCCATTTATGGGTCAACAAAGACACAGGAGCTGAGCTAGTTGTCATTTTCAAACTTGCATGTTTTCTCCTTTCTTGGGGAACTAAGAGCTGCCTGAGGCTCTGATCATGGAGCTATGTCAGACAAGTTCATAGGTGAGATTCTCAAACCCCTCCAAAACTAAATCACATAATTATAGAATCCCAGGTTTAAATGCATCTTAGAAATCACATGATCACCCCTTCCCCCACCAATATTAAGTTTAAATCTCTTTTCCAGTATGTCAAGAATCAAGAAAGATATAATCAATTCAATATGATCAATGTAGAAGTGAAAATATTTTGAGGTCTTTTTTACTGTTAATATTTAAACTAGACTCACATTATATATTTAAATTTTTATCCACTGAATATTACAACCTAAGAATTTTCCTATGATATTGCACAATTTTAAAAATCACCTCTGGCCTTGGCTGGTGTAGCTCAGTGGATTGTGCGCGGGCCTGCGAACCAGATGATTGCGGTTCGATTCCCAGTCAGGGCACATGCCTGGGTTGCAGGCCAGTTCCCTGCAGGCCAACTCCCAGCAAGGGACGCACGAAAGGCAACCATACATTGATGTTTCTCTCCCTCTCTCCTTCCCTTTCCTCTCTAAAAATAAATAAATAAAATCTTTAAAAAAATCACCTCTGTTAAAACCCATATATTACTGAAAGAGATGTACAACATTGTACCTATTCATGTCTTAGTGTGGAACATTCCATGTTGTTTCTGATTTTCCACAGTTCTTAATAATTGTGTTGAACATATTTGTACATAAGGATTTTTGCCTTTTATAAATTTGTCTTTAGAGTTTACTCCTACAAAGAATATTGTAGAGTGAAAGAAACAAAACAAGGTAACATTTTTGTAGCTATTTCTAAACCATTTTTATTATATCTTATTTTCAGTAGGGACACTATGCTTTTTTCCACTCTGTTGGGGGAGTCCACCTCAGAATAAATAAGGGAATTCAATGAAGCTGCTATACTTTGTTTTCAAATATGTATAATATTTTCATTTTGGGCAATTAAAAATATAGCTGTTTATCCATGTACTTTTAAAGGAAAATAAATATTTTTTTTCAGAATATATTTATCTTCTCTCCCCTCTTTCTTTTGGAAAATTTATGTCCCCATATTTCCTCATTCTATTAGTGATGGTATATCCTCCTACATCCAGGCATGATGGATGAAGGATGTGCTGGAAAGGTGGGAGAAGAAGGCATGAGAATGCCTATAGCAGAAACCTGTAGGAGTGAGGAGAATCATTCATACCATGGATGGATGAGCTGCTCTGTTTGGTAACAGAATGTCGGGGAGGGGTTACACAAGGCATTCAACAAGGACACTTTTTATGATTGCATGTGGCCAAACATACGTTAGTATATGCATAGTAATTGTCTAATAAATATTTTTTGAATGTGTGAATGTATATCAGGTACTTACAGTAAGTACTGTATATGTGATTGTATTTATATATACGATACTTTGTCTTATCTAGCAGACAACTCATATTTTCTATGTTAAATTTCTATGTTTTTAAAACTTTGAAAATAAGGGCTTCCTTTGCTTGATAGGTCCTCATGTACCGAGCACCAACCTACCTAAGTTTTTTTTTTTTTTAACCCAGTCTATGGAAGCTGCAAATATACTGAATGAGCCTATGTTAACATTGTGTTAGAACAGTTTTAAACAAGCAAAATAAACTATTTTTAAGTTCCAAAGAATGAACATTTAAACTAGAATGCATCTTTCTTTCAAAAGCTTATTTATATTTTGATTAGGTAGAGAGCAATGATAAACATAAGAGGGATGTAAAGACTTGAATTCCTAGGTTAATGGGCTGGGGGAGCAGGCCTGTTCTTACACAGGGAGATGAGAGAAGGTGGCAATTTACCAACCATTTATTCATTATCCAATAGGTGCCAGATGCTGCAGACATCGTGCCAGGCACTATGCTAGGGCTAGTGAAGAAATATCCATGAACAGCATATGTGTGATGGAAGACACCAAGGAGGGTGTATCTTCCAGCCACTTCCATGTGCCTGCTTACAATAGATGCCTATTTACCAGGTCTTTCCCCCCACGGTTAGAGCTATGGGTTCAAATGTAAATTATAGCAGAAGAAATAAATATTGTATGTAGCAGTTCACAGCTTAAAAAATGCATGTGACATTTTCAATTTGTACAGATACAGGGGAAGGCTGGAAAGCATGGGGGCTCTGGTGACGTTGCAAATTCCCATGGAGTTGGAACCAGGAAGAGAACTCATATCTCCCATATACAGCCCAATATTTTTTCAGGAAGTTACACATCAAATGTTGCCCTCCAGATATATTTTAGGTGACAGGTACTAGGTGTCTGAGGAGATGGGAAACATTATGGAGGAAGTGAGAAAGAGTTGAAACCATTAGTGGGGTGAGGGGTGCCAAAGACATGCTCCACAGTTACAGCGACTATCCCTTTCTGTATTGGGAAATTCAGACAACAAACCTGCATGATTAACAGGTGTCATTCTTTATCTCTTTATAGGTAATTTAGGGCCCAACAAAGTGTAACATGGATAGCCTCGCACATCCCAACAATGTGACTGAGTTGATTCTCTTGGGACCCACACAGAATCCACAATTGCAGAAAATACTCTTCATTGTCTTTTTGTTCATTTTCCTATTTACTGTTCTGGCCAATCTTCTCATTGCCATTACCATTTCCCTCAGCTCCACACTTTCAGCTCCCAGGTACTTCTTTCTCACTTGCTTGTCTTTCATACATGCCTTGTATACCTCGGTCACCACCCCCAAAATGATCATGGACCTCTTGTACCAGAGAAGAATCATCTCTTTGGCCAGCTGCCTGAGCCAGCTGTTTGTGGAGCACTTCCTGGGAGGCTCAGAGATCATCCTTCTCATTGTCATGGCCTATGACCACTATGTGGCCATCTGCAAGGCCCATCACTATGTGACCATCATGAGGCAGGGGCTTTGCCGCCTCCTGGTGCTGGTGGTCTGGATTGGAGGAGTACTGCATGCCACTTTACAGATTCTATTCATGGTCAACTTGCCCTTCTGTGGTCCCAATGTCATAGACCACTTCATGTGTGATCTCTTCCCACTGCTGAAACTTGCCTGCAGAGACACCTATAGGCTCGGAATGGTAGTGGCAGCCAATAGTGGGGCCATGTGCTTGCTTATTTTTTCCATGCTGCTCACCTCCTACAAAGTCATCCTGAGCTCCCTGAAATCCCATGGCTCTGAAGGACAGCGCAAAGCCCTGTCTACATGTGGCTCTCACTTTATTGTAGTTGTACCCATTTTTGTGCCTTGCATATTCACCTACATGAGTCTTGTGGTCACCTTACCTGTGGACAAGTTGGTGACTGTGTTCTTTGCAATCCTAACTCCCATGTTTAATCCTGTCATTTACACGGTCAGACACAAAGGTGAAAATTGCCATTAAGAGTTTGTTGAAGAAGAGAGTAGCTTAGCCTGTTCAAATGCTGAGAACATGATGACGTATATAAACAGGGAGGATTATATCTATTGCACACTTTGAAGGAAAATTAACAGATTGTGCACATCATGGTAGGGAATAAAGAGATCCAGAAACTGAAGCTTACTGAGCACTTACTCAGTAAGTGCTTACTGAGCACTTACTGAGCACCTAGCTTTTCACTAGGTGCTTTTGATACCTTTTTTTAAACTTTGTTTTTATTGTTTACAGTATTGTAATTGTCCCCATTTCCCCCCTTTGCCCGCCTGCACCTATTCCTCACCCTCCTTCCCTCAGACCATAAACACTGAAAGAATATATGCACCCTGTGGTCATAGCAGCGATATTTACAATAGCCAAGATCTGAAAACAACCAAGTGCCCATCAGTAGAGAGCGGATTGGAAAGCTGTGGTACATTTACACAATAGAATACCACTTGCCATTAAAAGGAAGGGAGTCTATCTTTTGCGACAGCATGAATAGTCCTAGAGATTTTTCTGCTCCTATGCTTTTGATAACTTTTACTGTACTTTCCACAGCCTTGAAGTTCATGTGCACACATCCAGGGTATGCAATAGAAAACTCAATGACAAATCCCTAGTGTGAGGATACTAGGACAGGTATCCAATGTTTTGGTGTCTCTGGGCCAAAGAAGGGAAGGAGAGTTGTCTTGGGCAAAACATTAAATACATTGTGACACGTAATCATAAAAAGATCTCATAATGTTTTAGGTAAATTTATGATTTTGTTTTGGGCTGAATTTACACCTATCCTGAGCCTTGTAGGCCACAGGTTGGACACAACAGCCAGAGTAAATTTTTCTTCAGAGTCTCATTGCTATGTTTTGAAATTCTTCATACATGTTACGTGGATGAAATTGGTTTTCCATAGGACTTGGATATTAGGATTCTTTTATTTTTGCTTAGCTTGTGGTAAAGCAAAAAAAAAAGAAGAGGATAGAAATTCTTAGAATATATGGGGAGAGGTATATTTGGGGAATTAGAGAATCCCTGCTGAGGGTTTTCCTTTTCGGCACTATGTACATATCAAAAGTAGAAAGAAAGACCCCAACAGAAGGAAGAAATAATAATTTATGGCCCATCTGTGTTTTTTTCTTGGCACAAAAATAACCCATAAAATTATAAGTTACTCAAGTTACTCTTAATTTGGTCTTATTTTCTTAACTATCTTATGGCTCACATTTTTCCTTGTATAAAAGGAACATTTTTTTTCTTCCTTTCAAAGAGTTGAGGAGCTATTTGAAGCAACAAAGGTGAACATTCTTTTATCTAATCTCAACAAAAAATGCATATGCTTAGGTTCCACAGCTGTTTCTTTGGATGTGTGGTACATATATATACAGGAAATAAATGCTTTATTATTGACCAGAGATATTTAGGTGAGTTAGGTGACTTATCCATGTTCTAAGTTGGCAATTTCCATATTACTATCCTCATTTTAGAGAGAAGCAAACTGAAGCCAAGGGAGGTTTGCTCATTTACTTGCCTCAGTTCACATAGCTAAGAGTTTCAGGTACAAAACTTGAATTCAAGTGATCCAAAATTCAGTCTTACCATCTTTTAACAAAATGCACTTCCTCATTTATGTTTATATATAATACTAGCAACAGGCTTACTGATTTACAATATCCTTCAAGGGAGTTTACGTCAAATTTTTAATAAACTTATCTCACATATAGCTCTATATCTCAACAACAATGACCCTCTGTGTACATGGAAAATACCAGGGCATTCTACATGACCACATAACACTTTATAAAGGCAAACTTCTCACTATGGCCTTCTGCCTGATGTTACTTTTTACAAATAAACCTTTCTTAATCTCACTGGTCATCTGGGGGTATCTCTTCCATAATTTGACCATAAATTAATGTCGGAGCACAATACATCCATTCTTTGGGGTAACCGTGTGTTCTAGTTTATGCATGGGTATTAAACTCATAAGAAATAAAATATTGTCCTACAAAGTCTAGGTCTGGAAGAGATATAACCAACACTTAATCTATTAAAAATGGTCAAGTTAGCAGCAGCCAGTGAGAAACAATATGATGGAATTTGGACTAAATGATATGTGTTTAGGAGATGAGAGTAAGCCAGGGGTAAGGAGAAGAAGAGGTCTGAGTAAACGTTATTTCCACTCTAAGATGGGGGGGGTGAAGAGGAAAACTCTGGTCAGTGATAGAGTCTTATGGGCCATCCTGACTACTCAGTGGAGGAGTGAGAAGACTGGTGAGGCACTAGTTATAAAGGGTCAACAGCAAAGTTGGAAGGTGCAAGAAATGGAGGAGGAAATGTAAGGTGGTCTGACATTCTTGGTGGAGTTTTGCTGGTATGGGAATAGTTCTGAAGGATGTTAAGATATCCCTTTGCACTCACCATCAAGATTTTCTCATGAGGATCAACTGTCATCCCATTATTCTTGATACTTAACAGCGTGTCAAATAAAGTAAAAAAAGCAAACATTTACTCCAAAATTAGTAAGTTAAATGTTGTTTGAATCTATTGTAGAAGGGTACTTTAGTTTAATTTGGACTTCCAATTCAGTGAAAATGTTAAGTGAAGGGAATGAGCTACTAGTGTTCAAGGCCAACTCTGAAACAGTTTGTTCTTCATGTATTTTAACACTCTGCATGTAGAGATAAGTTTCATTTAATCTTTACTCAATTTTTTTATAGAAAGAAGTGAGAGTCAATCAGCTAAGCAATAAACGCAAGACTTTTAGATTCCACCTGCTGTAGTCTTCCCATTTCACAATTCACCTCACTGGCATGGTGTGAAAACATTCAAACACCGAACTGTTTACTAGTCACATTTTCTAGATTGTCCTTAAAGCTTTCTCTTCTTACTTTGGGGATCATGTTCTTCTTTGACCTTTTTTAGCTCCCTTGATTTCCAATTTCCAAACCCTGACAGTAGCTCAGAGGCAATTCTAGAGGTTCTTGATCCCTTAGGGAAACCTCTTTCAATTCCAATTGAAATGAAGGCAGAAAGTTTGTTTCTTTATTGATTGTTTCCCCCTAGACCATGTTGAAGATCCTGCTTGAGGCAGCGGGGAACATTCTCTAGTTTGTCTGCCAGAGATGGTCTTCCTCTCTCTCAGATGTAAAAGTAAGACTTGCAGAAGACCTTCACATTTTTCCAGCCACTGAGTGGATTTTTATTTAAAGAGAATAGAGATGGCCATCACCAGCATTTTCAAGGAACTCCCACACGGTGAGATGCATCATGCACAGTTTTTCCTTTTTAGAGAAAATCTGAAGTTGTGATGCTGTACTTAAAAAGTAGGGTGTCATGGTTCAGGTATGAGGCTTAATGCAACGTGTGAGTCTATCATTTAACTGTGCACAGTTGGACTAGTTATATAACCTTTCGGGCTCTCAGAATCTTTCTTTTTGGTGGGGATTATATTACCAAGTTCAAAGGATTTAGAAACTGATAATATATGTGGAGTGAAGAGGAGACTGCTTGACACATAATATTGCCCATGATCAATAAAGAGCAGCTGTTAGACTGCAAACTGGTTTTGGAGGGGTAGGAGGTCCTATTGATTGAAGTCTAATGAAACCAGATCTGTGTTCAGTTTTTCACCTTTAGGTTAAATCCAAAAGCCTTAGAAATGGAACAAGTGCAAATTTCTGTCTCGGCTTTCTAATAGCATTTAATATATTCTATCTAATTGTATTCTCAATTAACATTCATGTAAGGATGAATATCCTGATGTAGTTTTGAACATTCCCATCCTTATGTTTTAGATTAAACGTGGAATTTTCAGAAGACATATGAGGAATACTGTTGTAGGAGAATGATAATT
>NW_028080747.1:0-1477 GCF_014824575.4 Sturnira hondurensis | reverse complement strand
TGAACAAAAATTATGTATAAAAACTCAAATTGGAATTAGAATTCCAAGCAAGGTCTCAGTAAATACAGAGCCCTGCACTCTGCTGCTAGGTGGCAGACAGAGGGAAGAACAAATGCGCTCCAGCTTTTGAGAAACTTAATTAAAAGTTATATCAAACCTGGGATTCTCTGGGAAGGGTTTGTACTTACTTTAATAAAGGCCGTTTCTCATTGAGAAGCAATTCTAATTTGATATCAGGATTACAATTCTGTGCTGAAAATGGACTTTCTATGAGATCTTGTTCATTTTTTCAAACACAATTTATCCCCACCCCCACATCTTCCTCTGCATCCAGACAGGAAAGCATTCGCCAAAACAGTGATAGGAATGCTTGGAAAACCATACTCTTCTTTGAACTTCGTTATTGTGAGCTATAGTGCAACAGAAACTTCAAGCCAAGGTCCATGCTGAGATAAGAAGGAAACCATATTTATCACCCATATAGGAAATTTATCTCCAATTTTAAAATATGGTAAGGACAGAAAAGAGATCAGTGGTTGTCGGGGTTAAAGACTGGAGAGGGTCGGACTACAAAGAAGTAGCAAGGGGCAGTATTTTTGGATTGATGGAACTATTCCATATTCTGAGAATGGTGGGGGTGTTTGTGAAAACTAGAATTGTATGCCAAAAGGGAAAAGATTTTGTGTGTGTAAAATTTAAAATAAATAAGTAAGCATTATCTACTTACACATTTTTAAAAAGTCTGTCAGTTTGGCTTTCTGTTACACAGGTCCACCAATAGACTTGACATCTAATTGGTATTTCTCCACCTTCTCAATTACTGTTTCAAAGCCCCTTTCCTGCCCACCTCTCTGTAGTTTCATCTCTTCCCCAGGGTTTGCTGATTTCTTTTTTTTTTACAAGAGAAAAAAGTAAGGAACTACACCTAAAATTAGTGATGGTGATGAAAAGAACTTTGACTTGGAAAAGAACATTCTGATGGTTGGGAAACTGTGCTGATGGAAAAGCTTCACACTGAAGTTGGTGGTGGCGGGTTTGGGAGTTGAGTTGGGGTGTGTGGAACTTCTTTTTATTTTTATTATTTTTTGCAAGACCCCTGTGAGTCTGAAAGGGGAAGTAGGGAAAAATGGAGAAGAATATGTGGGCATTTAGTGACCTCAGTATCATTAAAAGAACTCATTTTTTATTAAATTGTGGAATTAGTGGAGTTGGTGGATGGGTGGCTGACTAATAAAAGTTAACTGAAGTTAATAAATAACTCCCTTTTCCCCTTCTTCATACTTCTCATTAGAATATTTTCTCTTGACCTCAGATACCAAAGAGAGCATATGGGAATCAGGGAGGTGGCGGTGATTACCTGCAGGCAGAACCACACATCAAAGACAGTGCCTAACCATGACAAAGGTAAGCTAAGGTGGGTAGAAGCAGATTCATGAAGACTGGGTGTTCTGATTAAGAGTCAGCCAGAGTGGAAGAG
>NW_028080746.1:0-778 GCF_014824575.4 Sturnira hondurensis | reverse complement strand
AGGACTGGGTGGGACTAACACAGATTGCCTCTTAGGGAGGAAGCCTGCTAGGGCTGGCATCCCGCCTGGGCCTGTGATCAAAGCCCAGGTGGACAGAACCCAGGAACACCCTTCCTGGACTCTACTTCCTTCCACAGCAATGGTGTTCAGGTTATTGTATAGTATGTCAAGGATGCAGGGAACCACTCCTGGTCTGCAAATGTGGGGTTGGGATTTATTTCCCAAAATATATATTCAAGACTAACACAAAGCAAAAATAATCATGGCACACATATATGGTGCTAACTAAATTTTACCCATTTGGAGACAGTCAAGACAATTGCTTGGGCTGCTGGGTGAATATGTCTGTGTGTGAAAATCAGATCAAAATTATTCCCACAGATTTCCCTGTGCGTTTGAATTTCTCAGAAATGTGCTACTACTCAGAAGGTCTAGTTCTACATTGGGCACCTTAGAAATTCAGCCTGGTGAGATCCACTCCAGTCTGTTGTTCATGTAGGGTCAGTGCTGTAAAGTCTTATGCTGAACTCAGAATCGTCACACTCTGTGGGGGAGAAAGTAAGCAGTTATCCCCGGTTTGGAAGAGGGAAAGGTGATCATAACATCTTATCTGACGTAGGGGGACTGAAGGCTGGAGGTGGCAAAGAAAGAGAGCCTGGTCTCTTACATGCTGGTCAAGGCCAATGCACATTTGCTCAGTGCCTGCCTGTCCTTGTCCTGATCCTCGTAATCAGGGGAAACAATAACATGGTTATATCATGTCATATGTCATTTTCCA
>NW_028080745.1:0-1491 GCF_014824575.4 Sturnira hondurensis | reverse complement strand
TCTGTCCCTACAAGTTAAAACTAGACCAAAGAAGACAACAATAAGAGTATGATTATAACAATGCATTTAACTGATCACTTACTAAGTGTCAGGCACTTACTGCAGGAGTTGGTAAGTTCTTTCTGCAGAGGGCCGAGTAGTAACTGTTTCTTCCTGTGTGAACCACGTAGCCTCTGGTCTCTGTCACAACGACTCAACCCTGCCCACCCTGGTTGGTGGGACTAAAACTAGTGCCTGTCCACTGGGACCCTCCAGGACCCCATCCCTGCAAGCCCTGGAGCCAGCCAGGTAACTCCCAGACGGGTGGGGACTGGCGTCGGGAGGGGGCATCGGGCCCACACGTAAGCAGCCAGAAAATATCTGAACAAATGGCAGGTTGTATTCTGATAAAACTTAATTTATGGACACAGACACTTTCATGTTGTATCACAGTCACATGTCATCAAATAGTGCTACTCTTTTGACTTTCCACCCCAACAATTAAAACCCGTGAGAAGCATTCTTTCGTTCACGGGCCAAACGAAAGTAGGTAGCATGCCCACTGCTGTAGCCGGCTGCCCCCTGCCCGTGAGGGGCACCGGTCCCTTTCCCTCGTCCCATTTAACGCTCACAGCAGCGCCGTGAGTCAATGAGTCAATCGCCGCTCTCACCCCATTGGTCAGGCAAGGACACTGAGGCTCAAGAAGTACAGGAGTCAGAGACTGTTTACGTTCCTGAGAGACAAGACCCAGCGACTTGAAATTGTGGAGAAAGGAAGAGAGAAGGTGCTGGTAGAGCAGAAAGGGGGAGGCTAACGCAGGGCAGCACTTGGGCCCTGGGAGCAGAAGGGAGGGGTGGGGGAGCCTCTTCGCCTGAGCGGCCTGCACTGCGGGGGAGGGCAGCCTGTTTTCTGAGCTGTTCCTCCAGGCGGAGACCCAGATCCAGGACAGCTGGTGGCCTGGCATTGTTTTGCATCTCCCAGGTTCTCTTAATTATAACCAGTTTGCCATCCTCAGCAATTCCTGGGTCTCCTTCACTGACATCTGTAAGTTGGAGCCATGAGGAGACTCCCAGACAAACATGTTTCTAGAATCACTTCCCTCCCCCATGCAGGGAGCCCAGTCTCTAGAAACTTGCCTTTCTTCTCAGTCCCGTGGGGCGGGTTAGGCCCGCCCTTCTGTGCCCTGCCTTGCTGGACTGAGATTTGCCGCCCACGCCTCGCTTCCCCCGCTGACTCTCACACTTGGGAAGACGGCCACGGGCGGCCTTTCCTCTTGGTACGCTTTGCCATCTCACCATTCCCACCTTAGTTATTCACAGCTTGGGCCCAGGGCTTTGGAACGAATCTCTGCGTCCGAAACACACTCCAGGCTGTACCCGTGTACTATTTGGGGTGAGAGGGCCTGGAAGCCGGGCAGAGGAAGGTGGGAGCCCGAGGGGCCGGAGAAGGCAGCAGGCTCGATGTCGCACCCTGTGTGGGTGACCGTGGCTACACGGCATGGCGTCACTTAG
>NW_028080744.1:0-583 GCF_014824575.4 Sturnira hondurensis | reverse complement strand
ACACATTGTATTTTCTCCAAAGGGGAATAAAATTAGAAATCAACACAATTTTGTAATTGATGAAAAAAAAGGAAGTGCGAACGCCCACACCAAAGAGTCAAAGGCTCAGTAGAGAAATCAGAGGAAAATGGGAAAACGTGTTGACTGTGAATGATGGTGACCACACAGCACATCAACCCAGTGGAGGGCGTGTCAAGCAGTGCTCACAGGGGAGTGTTCATCTGTGTGCGTGTGTGCATGATCTATCAACCTATGTACTGTATATTACATGTGAACATATGTGTTGTGTGTTGGTGTGTACATGTCGACAGGAATGGAATTCCCTGTAAGGAGTGCTTTGCATATTTATATTCGTACAGTAAAATTCATATATTTACCCTGATTTACATAAAGGGTGGGTCAAAAGTAGGTTTACAGCTGTGAATACACAAAAACAGAGTTTTTTCTTGTTTTATTATTTATTATTGTATTCTTTTCTATACAAACAACTATAAACCTACTTTTGCCCATCCTGTATTATATTAATTTTTATGTGTAAATATATTTATATGTACTTAATGTATATGAATAGAGTTAAAAATAT
>NW_028080743.1:0-744 GCF_014824575.4 Sturnira hondurensis | reverse complement strand
GAACACCAGGCTGAGTTGTTCTCTGCCCTAATGGCTGAGCCTCTTGGCTGGGGGAGCCCTGCTCTTGGGTCGGGGGAGGGGCAGGCCTGACCCTGACCTGCAGCCTTTCCTCTTGTGTTCTGTTCCGTGGTGTCTGTGGTCAGACAGGTGCCCGTAACACTGTTTCCTTTCTTTGGGAGTCATGCGTCTCACGATTCTTAAAGCTCTTGTTCTTCATTATTTATGCCGCCTGGGGACCAGCGTCACCCCAGGGCATCTTGCCTGTGGCCTCAGCTTCTCCTCCTGGTGTATGATGACATGGGTCTTTTATCATACTGTCCGTGGTTGGTCTTTCCCCGGTGTCTGCCATCATTATATTCTTTAAAAACTTTTTAACCTTGTGTTAACATAAAGTGTGGTGCCTGGTTATTTCCACTCTATTTTCTCCTTCAGTTTATCAACCTTGTCTTCAGGTCCTGAAACGGGACATTTCTCATCACCATTCTGAGGAAAATGAGCCCCAGATGCCACACATCAACGTTCGGGGTGTCATAGGCTGGACAATGTACAATCTCTGGGACCAATAGAGGGGGTGGAGGCCCAGAAGGTGGTTAGTTTGTAGGTGGTGAATTCTCTGCTGAAACCAAAGTCGGCTACTTTGATGTTAAGTTCACCGTGTACCAGTTTGTTCTCTGGTTTCAGGTCCGGGTGCACAATTCCCTTCCGGTGGCAATACTCCACTGCTGATGTTATTTGCCTGAACGT
>NW_028080742.1:0-634 GCF_014824575.4 Sturnira hondurensis | reverse complement strand
GTTAACATGTGTAATATGTTTTGGGGCATTTGGCATGAAAAATCCTTTTGAGATGTTACTCTTCTACATATTCTTGGAGAAAGTCAACATAATGGCTTGGATGCCTATTTTGGACAGACACAATGCTACTGTAAATGGCTACAGATTACTGCCATCTGAATTTTTTTGTCTGATTTCAGGATATCTTTCATGTCTCTGCTTCTTGTTTCTTACCTATCACCAAGTACTATACAATCTATGCCTCCGAAATGCACCTCAGAAAAAGACCCAAAGTACAAATCCATTCCCAGAAACAAATGTGCTTCTGGCAACCTCCAGCGTGTCTACGTTGTGGGTCAAATACAAGCCCCCAGGATCTGATGAGTAAGGGTGTGAAGACATGTCATAGGAAACCACAGAAGCTTTGATCTGGAGAGTTAGGATATTTATTTGATTTCTCAGAAGACTTTTCCCCCTTATCTTTAGGTTCTTAGTTGTGTTCCACACACACAAGAATGTCAGGTGAATGACCCCCGGATGAGTGAATTATAACATCTACTTGTTTGGGTTTAATAAAAAAAATTGCTTGTCCAAAAAATACACCATTGTTTGTTAACTCAGTTTTTCTGGTTATATTTGTATAGAGGGCTCAGTA
>NW_028080741.1:0-526 GCF_014824575.4 Sturnira hondurensis | reverse complement strand
GTTTCCAATTGGCGGCGGACAGAAGGACCTTAAGATTTTAGTGTATCGTCCTTAGGAGGGGTCCCTGTTTTCTGCAGCAGTTTTTGGCATCCCTCGGTGGGCCAAGTATTGCCCCCCCCTCGGACCCTTTGTTCGGTAACAATACGTCCACGAAATTCCAAGCCCAAGAGCTTCTGGGTCGCCTGGGGCTCCCGGGTTCTGGGAGTTCCTCCCAGACAGGAAACGAGGACCTGCTTCCAGCTGTCTCTTCTCACACTGGGAGCACTCCCATCGTAGGGTCAGACCCGCTTGTGAGTTTGGTTTTTCCATACCAGCTCCTCCTAATTCGAGTCCGTGCAGTCTCTTCCCCTCCGGACCCCCAGGGTCTGCCCACAGCTCCTGGATGAATGACTCAATGACGTGGCCGTGATAGGGGGGTCTACATGGGCCTCGTATGCTGTCCATGTGGGACTTCAGGCCCAAGGAGCAGTCAGGTTTTACTTGGGGGCTCTGCCCTGGCCCCGGGCCTGGCTGAGCCCTCCCCCAC
>NW_028080740.1:0-7327 GCF_014824575.4 Sturnira hondurensis | reverse complement strand
GCTCCTTTTGTTTCTTTCTTTCTTTGTTTATTTATCTGTTTTTTGAAAAAATGTCTAATTTCTTCTTTTTATTTTAGAGAGAGCAGAAGCGAAGGAGAAAGAAAGGGAGAGAAAGATCAATGTGTGGTTGCTTCTCCAATGCCCCCACTGGGGACCTGGCCACAACCCAGGCTTGTGCCCTGACTGGGAATCAAATCCTGACCCTTTGGCTCACAGCCTGTGGTCAATCCACTGAGCTACAGCGGCCAGAGAACTATGCTCCATTTTGTTTTGTTTTGTTGTGTTTTGTTTGTAGTGTTTTGTATTTCAATGGGTGGTAAGGACTTTCTGAAAGTGGCCTTATCAGTGCAGGTTAACTGGCTTTTCAATTCTGAGTTTTTGGAACCCAGCAACGCTGTGGGCTGTTTCCTGGCTCTACCAGTTGCTGCCCATATGATTTCTCTGCAGCAACGTCTTTGGTGGTAACACTCTAGAGCATTTGCCTGGTTGCAGCACCTATGGTTTATCTGCATTCTCTCTAGCAATGTCCCTCTGGGTGGCAACCCTAGAGGGGGTGCCTGGGCACTGATTTCAGGGAGACTGCAGAGTCTGCCCCTGCGTGCACACAGCTCTCGCTGAAGGATCCCCATTCTTTCTTCAGGAGGGGCACTCTCCATCCTAGAATTTAGAGAAAGGTGAGTGCAGACTGACTTCAGTCACAAGTTATTGCCTCTCTTCTCTGCCTCTTTGCCTGGACTTCATGAGGATAGTGTTACTTCGTGAAGTTTTGATGCTGCTTCTATCTCTGTTGTTTTCTCCTGCTGAATCTGTGGTGCTCTGAGGCTACAGGGGGCTGTACTCAAATACAGTTTCTGTCACTGTTTGCTCAGACCCAGCTGTGCCTGTTCCGATTTTTTTCTTTCTAGCACTAGTGTTCTCAGCCCAATACATGGAGGGCTCCAGTGCAGGCTGATTCCAGAGACACATTGTTTCTTCTCTGGGCTTCCTTGTTCCTGTTCCTTGGTCTGAGTCTGTGTAGGATTACCTCTCTGAGATTAGCGTTTCTCTCTCTACTTTGTTTTCTCCCAGTGAATGTGTGCTGCTCTGAGATGAGAGACTGCAGTGTCTGCTCCTTGGTACACACAGCAAGCTCTGAAGGTTCCCCATTTCTCCCTTCAGTAGGGGACTCTCAAGAGAAGAATTGAGAGGGAGGTGAGTGCTGGCTGACTTCAGACACACGACATTTCTTTCTTCTCTGCCCCTTTGGCTGAGCTTCATCAGATACTGTTACTTCTGGAGGTTTTGACTCTGCTTCTGTGTTCTTTTCTCCTAACAATTCTATGGTGCTCTCAGCTTACAGGCGGCTGTACGGAAATAAGGTTTCTGCTACTGTTTGCTCAGACCCAGCTGCTCCTTTTTTGATTTTTCCTCTCCACCCTGGGTCTCTCAGCTCAATACCTGGACTGCACTTAGGGCAGGCTGATTTCAGAGGCACGTGGTTTCTCCTCTCCTCTTCCCTGTTTATGGTTCTTCAATAACGAAGTGTTACCTCTCTGATTTTAGGGGTTTCACTCTCTACTTTGTTTTCTCACAGGGAATGCATGCTGCTCTGAGATCAGTCACTGCAGTTTCCTACTACTGGATGCAGAGAGGGAGCTGTGAAGGTGTCCAATTTATCCCTTCGGGGGGCGGATTGGGGGCTCTCAGCCCAATAATTCCCAGGGAGGGCAGTGCAGGCTTTCAGACCTGTGTTCTTTCTTCTCCTCTCTGCCCCTCTGCCTGGGCTTCATCAGGATCCTGTTACTTCACGAAATTTTGATGCTGCTTCTACCTCTTTAGTTTTTGCCTAGTGAATCTACAGTGCTCTGAGCTCAGAGGCAGCTGTATCGAAATAACGTTTTTGGTACTGCTAGCTTAGACCCAGCTGTGATGACCCATTTTTTTCTCACCAAACTAGGCTGTGAGCCCAATACCTGGAGGGCTGCCAGTGCAGGCTGAATTCAGAGGCACCTTGTGTCTTCTCTTCGCTGCCTCCTTCCTGTTCTTCAATCAGGGTCCTGTTACTTCCCTGAGTTTAGCACTCCTCATCTCTACCTTGTTTTCTCACAGTGAATGCATGTTGCTCAGAGATCAGAGTCGGCAGTGTCTGCTCCTTGGTGCTCAGAGCAAGGCCTGGACGTTTCCCTTTCCCCTTCAGCAGGGGGGCTCTCAAGTTTCCTGCTTCCTCTATGCATCTCAGGTTCTGAGTTGATAGGTTGTTAGAAATACAAGGGTCTGGCCCTCTCAGGGAGACTGCACACAACCCCTGGGGGTGGGGCGCTGACTCTGCCCTCTAACCAGCTGCAAGCACTTCCTTGGACAAGGGAAGGGGCGCTCAGGGGTCCACCCTCTCTCCCTGAGACCAGACAGGAAAATAATGCAGAGATGATAAAGGATTTGGAATTGCTATTACATTTTATGATAAAGTTTCATTATGGTGCAGACAGAGTGGAGTGAACTCCTCTCTCTGAAAACACACCCACTGACCTGGGTAATCCGCAGGGGTGACTGTGGCCGGGCTGCCCCAGTAAGCCTGGGTGCAGGGTGGCTGGGTTCTCAGGTTTCTCTCCAGCAGCGTCTCTATGGCCTCACAGCCCTGGAGGCCATGGCTGTGTGCTGTCTGCAGGGAGACCTGTGGTCCCTTTGCCTCCATGCGTGTCTGGCTGCTTGGTGCCATCTGCTCGGTTAGTTCCCAGTAATGTTTGGTAATGAGTCCTGGGAAGTTGTTGACCCACTGATTGTTCCATGCACTATGGTCTTTTTTTGGTATTTTATTTCGTGTACGGGTTTTTTTAAAAGAGTTTGTTTATCTTTAGAGGAGAAGGGAAGGACAGAGGGAGAGAAAAATAGTAAGTAAAATAAAATATAATCAAACAAATGAAAAGGAAAACAGTTCTAAAATGTTACATATTTAGGAAATTTCGGCCAAGATGGAGGCGAAGGTAGGAACCCTTCGCTTCCTCGCCAACCAAAACAAGGTAACAACCACTCCAAGATCAATAAACAACCAAAAGTGCCAGAGAATCAAACTGCATGGAACTCTGAGAAGCAAGGAACTAAAGGAAAAATCAGGCAGAACAACCAGACCAGCAAAGGAGGGGACCACACAAGCCAACTCAGAAAACCCAATGCAACAGGGCAGCTTTGAGGGCCGAGCTGGGAGGGCTGCCAGGGAGGGGCTGACTTAAGGGGACTCAGAGGAGGCTGTGGGCTAAGGCTGGGGTTGCCTCCGTGGGAGTTTCTCCCAGTCTGACACGAGGGTACGAGTTTGCTGAAAAGTGCACTAGAGCCCAGCAGGCAACTGTCCTCTTCCCTCTCTGGCCCCTCCCCACAGGCAGCCCAGGAGGGCAGCCAGCCTGGCTGCCTTGCCAGGGTGAATACCTAAGGCCCCGCCCCCTCACAGCCTATCAGCTGTGCCAAGACAAAGAAATAGGGCCCCAATGAAAGAACAGAGCAAAGCCAGGGAAAGAGAGCTAAGGGAGGAGGAGACTGAGGAGGAGATGGCTTACCTAACTGATGGAGGATTTAAAGCCCTGGTAATCAAAATGCTCACAGAACTGATTGAGCTTGGCCAAAAAATAAAAGAGCAAATGAAAGATACATAGAATGAAACGAAGCAAAATATTCAGGGAACCAACAGTGACAGGAAGGATTCAAAGCAACAAACGATTTGGAACAAAAGGAAGAAGTAAACATGCAACTGGATCAGAACAAACAAGAATCGAAAAAAATGAAGAGAGGCTGAGGATTCTCTGGGACAACCTGAAATGTACCAATATCCTAATTATAGGGGTGCAAGAAGGAGAAGAGGCACAGCAAGAAATCAAAAACTTATTTGAACAAATAGTGAAGGAAAATTTCCTCAATCTGGCGAAGGAAATAGACTCCCAGGAAGTCCAGGAAGCCCAGAGAGTCCCAAACAATTTGGACCGAAAGGGAACAACCAAGGCACATCATCATTAAGTTGCCCAAGATTAAAGACAAAGAGAAAACTCCTAAAAGCAGCAAGAGAAAAGGAGACAGTTACCTACAGAGGACTTCCCATTAAATTATCAGGTGNAATGGATGGGCAGATAAAGTGCTTCCTAGATAAGGTCTGGTTAAAGGAGTTCATCATTACCAAGCCCTTATTATATAAAACGTCAAAGGGACTTATCTAAGAAAAAGAAGATAAACAATATGAACAGTAATGTGACAACAAACTCATAACTTATCAAATAATGAACCCAAAAGAAAAGAAAAACAATGAAAACAAAAGCTAAGCAAACAGCCAGAACAGGAACCCAATCAGAGAAATGGACATCACAGGGAGAGAGTTTGGTGGGGAGGGGGGAGGGAGGAAAAGGGGGGAAGGTAAAGGGAATCAGAAGCATGATTAGTAGGCATAAAACTGAGGGGGAAAGATAAAAAATGGTGTAGGAAAGAGGACTCAAAGAAGTTACATGTACAACCCATGGTTATGAATAAGGGGGGGTGAATGCAGGAGGGTTGGGGGGCAGAATGGAGGGGGGTTAAAAGGGGAAAATTGGGGAAACTGTAATGCCATAATCAATAGAAAATACTTAAAAATAAAAAATAAAATGTTATGCATTTAAAGGTATTTTAATGAAAAAAATGATGAAATTTCAATATACTGATAACATATTTTTAACATAACATATTAAATGTTCACACACAAAATAATAAAAAATTAACATTGGAATTAACTAAAATGAAATAGACCAGGCTAAAAACAACCCCAGTGACAAAACATTTAAGCTTTATTATGAAAACTAAATCTATCTCATTTCATGGACATTGGAAAAACTATATTTTTACCTGAACAGCCTCTGAAAATCATAAAAGATACAAAAATAATGAAGGATAACCACTCTTAAGGAAATTAAGGCACCTGGAAAGCCCGTTGTAAAACCACAAGTATCCCTTTGGGTGCAAACCTCGGGTGCTGTCAAGGAGATGATGTCCGCATTCAGGATTCTGTCTTCCATTCCCTGACAGGACAGAATTTGTACAGGGGTTGGGCCGCAGCATTCAGGTCTACAGAGAGGTGTCACGTGGAATGCCAGGAGGAGGCAGGGAGAGGGAGGGCTGACTGGGATGCCAGAAACTAGACCACGGGATTGTAGGAAGAGGCCCTGAGGGAGAAAGGCTGAACTGTGAGACACCTGGGAGTTCAGTCTCAGTGAAGGGCTTTGACCCAGAGGAGTCTCGGCAGTCGGTTGATTATGAGAATGATCGTAGTGGACATTATTGAGCATTTGCACTGTGCTGGACACTGTTGATGTCAGGGCCACTTTCGAACCCGGGTGTGCTGGCTACCATGGTTCAGCTGTGCTTGATGATGTCACAGAGACACCACAGGTCCCAAATGCTGTCACTTATGCTGAAAGCCCATGACACCGAGCCCAGCCTCAATGCCTGATTTAACTGCAATTTCAACCTTTCTGAGAAATACAATCTCAATCAGCAGTTGGGATTTCCAGTGGGAGCACCGGGTGGGTAACCTGTCACAAGGAACCTGTTCATCTCTGCTCCCTCCCCCCAAGGAAGATGGATGTGCACAGAAACAATGCTTCTGTTCTCCCTCCTCCCCTCCGAAGAAGACGTCCTGGTCTACACATGACCTTTTCTTTCCTTAGGCTAATAACCCCCTGTCACACCCTCCTCCTGGGAAAACCTTTTCTTTTGGATAAACCCTGGCAGTGCCTTTCTCATTGCTGGACGGGGTGCTGCCTGGTTCATGAAACTTTTACAAAGCCAATGAAATCTGTAAATTCACTACCAGAATGTCTGTTCTTTATCAAGGATAAGTGTGAGGCTTGATAAGTCACCAGTTTGGAGTTGGGATGGGAGAGTAACTCGCCTGTTCTAGAATCTGGGTGCAGAAAGCCCGCACTACAAAGGACTAGTGGGTGATTTTGCAGCGTCCTTGGCCCTAAGGCCTTCCCACTGCACCCCAGCTGACTTGCACCAGGCCACCTGGTTGTGTGTGCTGGAAATTAGATTTAGGAAAAGCTATAGGAAGAAGGGACGTGGCGAGAAAAGTGCTGAGAAGTGTTGTTGTAAGAACATTGGTCACAGGCCATTATCCCAGGGAGGCCTCAGAGGAAGTCTAAGGACCCGAGAGGACCAAGGGCTGTGGAAGCAGCCCCTGGTCTTTGGGACCACTGTCGCCGGGCAGAACTGCAGCCAGCAGTTCCAGGATGTCAGGTGGAAGGGTTGACTTCTCAGAAGTCTCTGGTCCCAATTGTCTGTCCCAGCTGCCAGGTGCAGGCAAAGAGAGTCTTTGGGGTGGTCTTCAGCCAAGGTCTGGGTGGCAGCCTCCACCCCTGGGGACATGTCTGGCTCCTCTGTCTTGGGTGTTTGGTGGAATCAGGCCACTGCGCACCCTTCCTGGAGGTGCTCTGTGCCCTGGGACTGTGTCAGGATCATTCTCAGTGCAGGAGCCCTTAGGCAGCAGAATGCAATTCCTGGTGGACTCCCTGGTCCCCTCCAGTGAGGTGGCCCAGTTTAGGGTAGATAGGGAGTGACCAGGGCATGCCTTCCTCCTCCAGGCTCCAGGGTGGAAGCAGGACTGGAGCCAAAGAACCCAAGTCCTGGGGCACTCAGCAAGGAAGGTTGTGCCCCAGGGACTGGGCCAATGAGAGGAGGGAGTTTTCCTGGGGCCCCTCCCTTTGCCCTTGGCTCCTGGGTTTTTAGTCCTCCAGCCACAGGGTATTAAGGCTGGGTGGTGCCGGCTTCCTGGGTGCAAATTGCTGCAGCAGCCAGGACCTAAAGAGATTAAGGGCAATCCAATCACCTTGGATGGAGTCAATGGTAATCAGGTTAACCTATAAGCCTTCCACACCTCTTGGAGTTTTCCCTTTTATTTTTCCAGGAAAATGGTATGCCCATTACAATGTCGAATCTGTATTTGAAAGTGTCATTGACAAACAACTTTTCAGAGCATCACCAAGAAGTATGTTCCACTGACCTCAAGCCCCAATGTGGGGCAAGCTCACCCTTGGATGTTGGGCGTGAGCCCAGACAGAATCTTCAGGGGAAGATGTTCTCAAGACTAGAAATGGGATGGTTTCAGGAAGTGAGGACAGAGAGAGAATCTTGTAGACTGTGCAATTGAGCACTAACATTCAGGTGGAGTCAATGTACATGGTCGTTGGAGTCCTCCATCTCTTTACTTGGCTGAAGCAGCCAGAGACATTGTTGTATTGGTAGGGATAGTGGTAGCAGGAGAATGTAGATTTGTTACAAGAGGGGCCAAGAAGGTGTGTAGGCAGAGATGGGCTTTCCTGGGTGATAAAGTCAGGGA
>NW_028080739.1:0-505 GCF_014824575.4 Sturnira hondurensis | reverse complement strand
AGCACTTCATTTCTGTTTAAAATACATATCAGTATATGAAGAGCACAATACTGATACAGGGTGCAGCCAAGGGGGGGCCCAGAGAAGATTTGGAATGGTGTCCAGAATGCAAAGTGTACAGGAATATTGGAGGAAATATTAAGATATCCTCACTCCCCCCCCCCAAGGTGTCAGTTGGGGGAAGGGATGACTGGAGCAGGGCCATTGAGAGCTGTTTTGCATAGCAACAGCTTTGCAGCTAACATCTAGCATGGTCATTTAACATATCTATAATGTTTAACTGGTTTCATAGATATGTTAAATAGCTGTGGCCAAGTTTTGGGCCAGGGAGAAGTGAGTGGTGAAAAAAAACAGGCTAGAATTGGGAGCTGCTTCTCTGAGAGAGGGCCTGCTTGAGAGCCATGTGGCTTTAGCAGAGTGGCGGTTAACCAGGCTAGAGAATTGGAAGCTGCCTCTCGGAGAGTGCCTGCGAGAGAGCCATGTGGCTTTAGCAGAGTGAGGACCC
>NW_028080738.1:0-905 GCF_014824575.4 Sturnira hondurensis | reverse complement strand
ACACAGTGAGGGGAAATCAGTGTGAGCCCAGACAAAAACCTCCCTACGCAAAGCAGGAGGGCTTGCCTTCAGGGGCCACTTGGGCACCAGGGAGCACTGTGGTCTCACCAGTCACGGAAAATAGCCCCAGGGGTTTGTGTGGACAGAATGGGGAAGGAAGGAGCTTCCACTTGAGGAAAGGGGTTTCCTCTCACAGGTCACAGCTGCATATAGGGACTCTACCTTCTTCTCAGTGAATCTGATTTCTGAGGTTTTCACTGCAGGCAAGAAACAAGAAAGTAAACATGTTTGCAGATGAAATATAACCAGGGACTACCTACCTCTTCTTCAGCAAGTTTCTATTTTTTTCCTTTCTTAGCAAACTGCATCACAGTTTATTATGAAATTATACTTAAAATGTGACTGAGGCGTGTGATCCAGAAGAACAAATGCTATGTTCATAGCAAAACATAAGCAAATATTTTTAGATGTTTATGAAGAAGGTACAAACCTTCTTCATAAAGATATAAACATCCCAAAAGTTTCCCTAATTTTGAAGTAAGCAAACTAGGGAACATGCATGAATGGAATCTACTCAGCAATGAAATAATGATCAGATAACACAGGAATCAATTCTGGTGAGTCTCAGGGATCCCTCAGCATGGAATGTGCCAGGTTCAGAGACCACAAAGGGGTGTGTCCTGGTGTTCACAGGTCCACCCCAGGAGGACAGTGGGAGGTGGGACTTTCTGTCCCTTTCTCACTGCTAGCAGGCTTGAAGATGCACTCTTTGACCACACTCTCATTCTCAGCAGGCCATAATGAATGGATGGCCCCACATATGGAAACTGACACCTGCAGGCTCCTGTAAATGCAGTGTCCAGCACCAGGTCTGCTGCTGTCCTGAAAGCAGCTGGTTCCTCCAG